>NC_048569.1:83226779-83264279 GCF_013265735.2 Oncorhynchus mykiss
AGTTTCTACCTTCTTAACAACACTATCAACAAGGCAGGTCCTACAGGCTCTAGTTTCTACCTTCTTAACAGCACTATCAACAATGCAGGTCCTACAGGCCCTAGTTTCTACCTTCTTAACAACACTATCAACAAGACAGGTCCTACAGGCTCTAGTTTCTACCTTCTTAACAACACTATCAACAAGGCAGGTCCTACAGGCTCTAGTTTCTACCTTCTTAACAACACTATCAACAAGGCAGGTCCTACAGGCTCTAGTTTCTACCTTCTTAACAACACTATCAACAATGCAGGTCCTACAGGCCCAAGTTTCTACCTTCTTAACAACACTATCAACAAGGCAGGTCCTACAGGCCCTAGTTTTGTCACACCTGGACTACTGTTCAGTCGTGTGGTCAGGTGCCACAAAAAGTGACTTTGCAGTTGGCTCAGAACAGGGCAGCACGACTGGCCCTTGGATGTACACAGAGAGCTAATATTAATAATACGCATGTCAATCTCTCCTGGCTCAAAGTAGAGGAGAAATGGACTGCATTACTACTTGTATTTATGAGAGGTATACCGTGAAATGCTTACTTACAAGACCTTAACCAACGGTGCAGTTCGAGAAGAGTTAAGAAAATATTGTTTTGGTGCTACTCGCTGTTTATCATCTATTCATAGTCACTTCACCCCTACCTACATGTATAAATTACCTCAACTAACCTGTACCCCCGCACATTGCGTAGGGGTGTCAATCTGGCCCTCATACCATCATGGCCACCTAAACATCCTCAGCGTCCAATTGGCTCACTCATCCCCCCTCCTCTCCCCTGTAACTATTCCCCAGGTCGTTGCTGTAAATGAGAATGTGTTCTTCGTCAACTTACCTGGTAAAATAAGTGTAAAATAACAAATAAAAGAGCTGAGAAAACTCTGATATTGATGTTGCTATATGGTGTGTGTGTGTACTGTAGATGGCGTGTAAGTCAGCGGTGGCCTTCTTCCAGTTTAGCATCCTGGCTAACTACTTCTGGTTGCTGGTGGAGGGCATGTACCTCCAGACCCTCCTGGCCCTCACCTTCGTCTCACACAAGAAGTACTTCTGGTGGTACACACTCATCGGCTGGGGTAGGTGACCTTCTCCTTTTTACTTTCTCCATGTCCTCATCTCTCTCCTTCTTTTCTCCTTCCCTTTGTCCTTCTCTTTTTACGTCTTTCCCCCTGTACTTCTCTCTTTACGTACTTCTCTCTCCTCAGCAACTCAAAGAGGAATGGTTTAGTAAGGACACCTAGCTGATATTGTCCTCTGCATCTGTTAGGTCTCCCAACTACAATACTGTTGGTGTGGGTTCTGACACGCAACTTCTATGATAACCGAGGGTAAGGATAGAAACTTATGTTTACTATAATCTTACTCTGAATTGATATTGTCATGTGGCCTATATACATGAATACTAATGTCTTGTTGGTGGTTGGAATAATACTGTACTGTATAATATCATGTGGTTCTGTCCTGATGTAGTTGCTGGGACGACACTGATGTGGCCTTCATCTGGTGGATCATCAAAGGGCCAATAACAGCATCACTACTGGTGATTGGCCTAACCCTAACCTAACCCTAACCTAACTTGACGCT
Organism: Oncorhynchus mykiss; assembly: GCF_013265735.2. Classification (NCBI taxonomy): domain Eukaryota; kingdom Metazoa; phylum Chordata; class Actinopteri; order Salmoniformes; family Salmonidae; genus Oncorhynchus; species Oncorhynchus mykiss. The sequence continues at coordinate 83,228,397 of NC_048569.1, forward strand.
AACCCTGGTTTCATGTCCACATCCCAGTTCTTCCTAACCCAACTCCAACCCAAATCCTAACTCCACTCTAACCCTAATCCACCCAGTGTTGTAAAGTATCCAGCCCTAACTCCTCCTCTTCCTCCTCTTCCTCCACTGCTCCAGGTCAACTTCATCATCTTCATCAACGTGATCCGTATTCTGGTACAGAAGCTCAAATCTCCAGGCGTGGGGGGCCACGACACTGGCCACTTCATGTGAGTCTCAGAGAAGCACACACACACACACACACACACACACACACACACACACACACACACACACACACACACACACACACACACACACACACACGTGTAAAGGTGGTTTGGTGAGCCAGACACAAAGACATTATTGTGACTCTTATCTGTTTATATTAGCTGACTCAGCGTCCTCATTGTCTAGTATCCTGAGTTTCCACCCCTCGTTAACAACCCCCCCCCCCCCTCCCTAGTGTGCTAATATAACATTGTGCCATGCCATACCTCTCTCTCTTTCTCTCTCTCTTTCTCTCTCTCTCTCTCTCTCTCTCTCTCTCTCTCTCTCTCTCTCTGTGTGCAGGAGGCTGGCTAAATCCACTCTGTTCCTGATCCCTCTGTTTGGGATGCACTACATGGTGTTTGCCTTCCTACCAGAGAACACAGGAGAGGAGGCCCGTATCTTCATAGAGCTGGGCCTGGGATCCTTTCAGGTAGGGGTGTGGTAGGGGTGTGGTAGGGGTGTGGTAGGGGCGTGGTAGGGGAGTGGTAGGGGTGTGGCAGGGGTGTGGTAGGGGCGTGGTAGGGGTGTGGTAGGGGCGTGGTAGGGGCGTGGTAGGGGCGTGGTAGGGGTGTGGTAGGGGCGTGGTAGGGGTGTGGTAGGGGCGTGGTAGGGGCGTGGTAGGGGTGTGGTAGGGGTGTGGTAGGGGCGTGGTAGGGGTGTGGTATGGGCGTGGTAGGGGCGTGGTAGGGGTGTGGTAGGGGTGTGGTAGGGGCGTGGTAGGGGTGTGGTAGGGGCGTGGTAGGGGCGTGGTAGGGGTGTGGCTGTGTGCCTGCGTGCCTGCACACGTGGTTTGGGTGTGCCACTACTGCCTAGGGGAATGTGTGTTCCAAAGTAAGGTACATTTGACATGCAGCTAGTTCATATAACTGTAAAACTCACTTTGTATTCCTTCTTCTTCCTCAGGGCTTTGTGGTGGCTCTGCTCTACTGTTTCCTAAATGGAGAAGTAAGCAGTAACCAACATAATTACAATGACATAATTAGAATCTAGGATTACAGTGATTTTGATTGAATAACTCGCAGTGTTCTTACTGCAGAGATAAATAGCCCAAATAGCCCTTCGTTTCTGATTGACTGCTATCTCAAGTCTCTGATGTCAAGATTATTTTATGTACTGAACGCTGTGTACAGACCTCTCAATGTGCTTTCAAATGACAGAGTGCTCTCTCTCTTTCTCTCTCTCTCTGTGTGTGTGTTTGTGCCTGTGTGCGTGCATGCATATGCGCGCGTGTGTGTGTGTGCGTGCGTATGCATGTGTGTGTGTGCATTCGTGTGTCCAGGTGCAGGCAGAGCTGAAGAAGCATCTATGGAAGTGGCAGATTCAGGGTTATCTGCGCTACAGTAGGAGAAGACGTACCCTCTTCACAGAGAGCTCCACTGTCACACAGATCTCTGTTCTGGAGAAGTCCTCCCCCAAGGAGCTGCCCTGCATCGGCGACACACACACACTCACACACATCGACAAACACACACTCACACACACTTCTGTCCCGAGCTGTGCTGACACACAAACACTCACACACACTGACACACAAACACTCACACACAGCTCTGTCTCAATCTGTGACGACACAAACACTCTCACACACAACACAGACTCACTCACACACAACTCAACAGTCTGAGAGAACAAAAAATCCCGCTATCTCTCTCTATTCCCAATCCTCCCTCTTCTTTTCTTCCTCCCCTCTCTCAAGGATGGACTACACCTTGACTCTGCAGTCCCCAAAATCTCAGATAGGCCTCTCAGTCTAGAGAGATCTAAATGTTGTTCCATAGACTGAGCTGTCTGTTGTGTTGACTCACTGGCTTGGCTGTGTGGCTCCATAGACTGAGCTGTCTGTTGTGTTGACTCACTGGCTTGGCTGTGTAGTTCCATAGACTGAGCTGTCTGTTGTGTTGACTCACTGGCTTGGCTGTGTGGCTCCATAGACTGAGCTGTCTGTTGTGTTGACTCACTGGCTTGGCTGTGTGGCTCCATAGACTGAGCTGTCTGTTGTGTTGACTCACTGGCTTGGCTGTGTGGTTCCATAGACTGAGCTGTCTGTTGTGTTGACTCACTGGCTTGGCTGTGTAGTTCCATAGACTGAGCTGTCTGTTGTGTTGACTCACTGGCTTGGCTGTGTATTTCCATAGACTGAGCTGTCTGTTGTGTTGACTCACTGGCTTGGCTGTGTGGTTCCATAGACTGAGCTGTCTGTTGTGTTGACTCACTGGCTTGGCTGTGTGGCTCCATAGACTGAGCTGTCTGTTGTGTTGACTCACTGGCTTGGCTGTGTAGTTCCATAGACTGAGCTGTCTGTTGTGTTGACTCACTGGCTTGGCTGTGTGGCTCCATAGACTGAGCTGTCTGTTGTGTTGACTCACTGGCTTGGCTGTATAGTTCCATAGACTGAGCTGTCTGTTGTGTTGACTCACTGGCTTGGCTGTGTGGCTCCATAGACTGAGCTGTCTGTTGTGTTGACTCACTGGCTTGGCTGTGTGGCTCCATAGACTGAGCTGTCTGTTGTGTTGACTCACTGGCTTGGCTGTGTAGTTCCATAGACTGAGCTGTCTGTTGTGTTGACTCACTGGCTTGGCTGTGTGGCTCCATAGACTGAGCTGTCTGTTGTGTTGACTCACTGGCTTGGCTGTGTAGTTCCATAGACTGAGCTGTCTGTTGTGTTGACTCACTGGCTTGGCTGTGTGGCTCCATAGACTGAGCTGTCTGTTGTGTTGACTCACTGGCTTGGCTGTGTGGCTCCATAGACTGAGCTGTCTGTTGTGTTGACTCACTGGCTTGGCTGTGTGGCTCCATAGACTGAGCTGTCTGTTGTGTTGACTCACTGGCTTGGCTGTGTAGTTCCATAGACTGAGCTGTCTGTTGTGTTGACTCACTGGCTTGGCTGTGTAGTTCCATAGACTGAGCTGTCTGTTGTGTTGACTCACTGGCTTGGCTGTGTGGCTCCATAGACTGAGCTGTCTGTTGTGTTGACTCACTGGCTTGGCTGTGTAGTTCCATAGACTGAGCTGTCTGTTGTGTTGACTCACTGGCTTGGCTGTGTAGTTCCATAGACTGAGCTGTCTGTTGTGTTGACTCACTGGCTTGGCTGTGTAGCTCCATAGACTGAGCTGTCTGTTGTGTTGACTCACTGGATTGGCTGTGTAGTTCCATAGACTGAGCTGTCTGTTGTGTTGACTCACTGGCTTGGCTGTGTAGTTCCATAGACTGAGCTGTCTGTTGTGTTGACTCACTGGCTTGGCTGTGTAGTTCCATAGACTGAGCTGTCTGTTGTGTTGACTCACTGGATTGGCTGTGTGGCTCCATAGACTGAGCTGTCTGTTGTGTTGACTCACTGGATTGGCTGTGTGGCTCCATAGACTGAGCTGTCTGTTGTGTTGACTCACTGGATTGGCTGTGTATTTCCATAGACTGAGCTGTCTGTTGTGTTGACTCACTGGATTGGCTGTGTGGCTCCATAGACTGAGCTGTCTGTTGTGTTGACTCACTGGATTGGCTGTGTATTTCCATAGACTGAGCTGTCTGTTGTGTTGACTCACTGGATTGGCTGTGTATTTCCATAGACTGAGCTGTCTGTTGTGTTGACTCACTGGCTTGGCTGTGTAGTTCCATAGACTGAGCTGTCTGTTGTGTTGACTCACTGGATTGGCTGTGTATTTCCATAGACTGAGCTGTCTGTTGTGTTGACTCACTGGATTGGCTGTGTGGCTCCATAGACTGAGCTGTCTGTTGTGTTGACTCACTGGATTGGCTGTGTATTTCCATAGACTGAGCTGTCTGTTGTGTTGACTCACTGGATTGGCTGTGTATTTCCATAGACTGAGCTGTCTGTTGTGTTGACTCACTGGATTGGCTGTGTAGTTCCATAGACTGAGCTGTCTGTTGTGTTGACTCACTGGCTTGGCTGTGTAGTTCCATAGACTGAGCTGTCTGTTGTGTTGACTCACTGGCTTGGCTGTGTAGTTCCATAGACTGAGCTGTCTGTTGTGTTGACTCACTGGATTGGCTGTGTGGCTCCATAGACTGAGCTGTCTGTTGTGTTGACTCACTGGATTGGCTGTGTAGTTCCATAGACTGAGCTGTCTGTTGTGTTGACTCACTGGATTGGCTGTGTAGTTCCATAGACTGAGCTGTCTGTTGTGTTGACTCACTGGCTTGGCTGTGTAGTTCCATAGACTGAGCTGTCTGTTGTGTTGACTCACTGGCTTGGCTGTGTAGTTCCATAGACTGAGCTGTCTGTTGTGTTGACTCACTGGCTTGGCTGTGTAGTTCCATAGACTGAGCTGTCTGTTGTGTTGACTCACTGGCTTGGCTGTGTAGTTCCATAGACTGAGCTGTCTGTTGTGTTGACTCACTGGCTTGGCTGTGTAGTTCCATAGACTGAGCTGTCTGTTGTGTTGACTCACTGGCTTGGCTGTGTGGTTCCATAGACTGAGCTGTCTGTTGTGTTGACTCACTGGCTTGGCTGTGTAGTTCCATAGACTGAGCTGTCTGTTGTGTTGACTCACTGGCTTGGCTGTGTGGTTCCATAGACTGAGCTGTCTGTTGTGTTGACTCACTGGATTGGCTGTGTGGCTCCATAGACTGAGCTGTCTGTTGTGTTGACTCACTGGATTGGCTGTGTAGTTCCATAGACTGAGCTGTCTATTGTGTTGACTCACTGGCTTGGCTGTGTGGTTCCATAGACTGAGCTGTCTGTTGTGTTGACTCACTGGATTGGCTGTGTAGTTCCATAGACTGAGCTGTCTGTTGTGTTGACTCACTGGCTTGGCTGTGTGGTTCCATAGACTGAGCTGTCTGTTGTGTTGACTCACTGGATTGGCTGTGTGGCTCCATAGACTGAGCTGTCTGTTGTGTTGACTCACTGGATTGGCTGTGTGGCTCCATACACTGAGCTGTCTGTTGTGTTGACTCACTGGCTTGGCTGTATAGTTCCATAGACTGAGCTGTCTGTTGTGTTGACTCACTGGCTTGGCTGTGTAGTTCCATAGACTGAGCTGTCTGTTGTGTTGACTCACTGGCTTGGCTGTGTGGCTCCATAGACTGAGCTGTCTGTTGTGTTGACTCACTGGCTTGGCTGTGTAGTTCCATAGACTGAGCTGTCTGTTGTGTTGACTCACTGGCTTGGCTGTGTGGCTCCATAGACTGAGCTGTCTGTTGTGTTGACTCACTGGATTGGCTGTGTGGCTCCATAGACTGAGCTGTCTGTTGTGTTGACTCACTGGATTGGCTGTGTAGTTCCATAGACTGAGCTGTCTGTTGTGTTGACTCACTGGATTGGCTGTGTGGCTCCATAGACTGAGCTGTCTGTTGTGTTGACTCACTGGCTTGGCTGTGTAGTTCCATAGACTGAGCTGTCTGTTGTGTTGACTCACTGGCTTGGCTGTGTAGTTCCATAGACTGAGCTGTCTGTTGTGTTGACTCACTGGCTTGGCTGTGTAGTTCCATAGACTGAGCTGTCTGTTGTGTTGACTCACTGGCTTGGCTGTGTGGCTCCATAGACTGAGCTGTCTGTTGTGTTGACTCACTGGATTGGCTGTGTAGTTCCATAGACTGAGCTGTCTGTTGTGTTGACTCACTGGATTGGCTGTGTGGCTCCATAGACTGAGGAAGAGTAATACAAAAAAAAGCTAACTATCCCAATGGCCACAGATTGACCAGATTCCCAAATGAAGCAAACTTTATAGTGTCTACAATATACTGTATCTTCCATAGTACAAGTAAATACACAGCCTTGTCTGTCAGGGCTTTCTAAATGGACTGTGCTGTGTTTGGGTGGGTTGCTGCTATTGTTGCCAGACATGGACTTGCTGGCTGTGTGTTGCCTGGAAACTAGACACTAGTGGACTCTAGTGGATGCTAGTGGACTCCAGTGGACTGCGCTTGTGTCCATAGTAGAAATGGACTGGCCCCGGTGTGTTAGAAATGCAGAGTAGTGATAAATTGAACATAATGATTGAGAGGAAGAGGTTCAACTGACCTCTCTCCCCTCATCAACCTGAAGGAAGAGGTTCAACTGACCTCTCACCTCTCCTCAACCTGTAGGAAGAGGTTCAACTCACCTCTCTCCCCTAATCAACCTGAAAGAAGAGGTTCAACTGATCTCTCTCATCAACCTGAAGGAAGAGGTTCAACTGACCTCTCTCCCCTAATCAACCTGAAAGAAGAGGTTCAACTGATCTCTCTCGTAAACCTGAAGGAAGAGGTTCAACTGACCGCTATCCCCTCATCATCCTGAAGGAAGAGGTTCAACTGACCTCTCTCCCCTAATCAACCTGAAAGAAGAGGTTCAACTGATCGCTCTCATCAACCTGAAGGAAGAGGTTCAACTGACCTCTCTCCCCTAATCAACCTGAAAGAAGAGGTTCAACTGATCTCTCTCGTAAACCTGAAGGAAGAGGTTCAACTGACCGCTATCCCCTCATCATCCTGAAGGAAGAGGTTCAACTGACCTCTCTCCCCTAATCAACCTGAAAGAAGAGGTTCAACTGATCGCTCTCGTCAACCTGAAGGAAGAGGTTCAACTGACCTCTATCCCCTCATCAACCTGAAGGAAGAGGTTCAACTGACCTCTATCCCCTCATCAACCTGAAGGAAGAGGTTCAACTGATCTCTCTGAAGAGTACAGAGAAGAACAACCATTTCTACCTTATGGATTGTAATGCAACATGTTGCACAGTGCACAAGCATGTATGGAGCACTACACTGTAAAGATGATTATTTATGTAGACCTTGTTTTTTGTTGTTATTAATTGTCTTAAAACCAGTTGAGCTGACAGCCGTTTTGTACTGTTTCGCTATGGCTTTAGTCATCCATCTAGCAAGAGGGCAATATTTTAATGGTGTAGTGTTGTTTCCCCCCAGAAAGCTATGACCTTTGGCTTTCATCTGGAATTGTTTATCTACAGTGCCTTGCGAAAGTATTCGGCCCCCTTGAACTTTGCGACCTTTTGCCACATTTCAGGCTTCAAACATAAAGATATAAAACTGTATTTTTTTGTGAAGAATCAACAACAAGTGGGACACAATCATGAAGTGGAACGACATTTATTGGATATTTCAAACTTTTTTAACAAATCAAAAACTGAAAAATTGGGCGTGCAAAATTATTCAGCCCCCTTAAGTTAATACTTTGTAGCGCCACCTTTTGCTGCGATTACAGCTGTAAGTCGCTTGGGGTATGTCTCTATCAGTTTTGCACATCGAGAGACTGAAATTTTTTCCCAATCCTCCTTGCAAAACAGCTCGAGCTCAGTGAGGTTGGATGGAGAGCATTTGTGAACAGCAGTTTTCAGTTCTTTCCACAGATTCTCGATTGGATTCAGGTCTGGACTTTGACTTGGCCATTCTAACACCTGGATATGTTTATTTTTGAACCATTCCATTGTAGATTTTGCTTTATGTTTTGGATCATTGTCTTGTTGGAAGACAAATCTCCGTCCCAGTCTCAGGTCTTTTGCAGACTCCATCAGGTTTTCTTCCAGAATGGTCCTGTATTTGGCTCCATCCATCTTCCCATCAATTTTAACCATCTTCCCTGTCCCTGCAGGCCCAAACCATGATGCTGCCACCACCATGTTTGACAGTGGGGATGGTGTGTTCAGGGTCATGAGCTGTGTTGCTTTTACACCAAACATAACGTTTTGCATTGTTACCAAAAAGTTCAGTTTTGGTTTCATCTGACCAGAGCACCTTCTTCCACATGTTTGGTGTGTCTCCCAGGTGGCTTGTGGCAAACTTTAACCGACACTTTTTATGGATATCTTTACGAAATGGCTTTCTTCTTGCCACTCTTCCATAAAGGCCAGATTTGTGCAATATACGACTGATTGTTGTCCTATGGACAGAGTCTCCCACCTCAGCTGTAGATCTCTGCAGTTCATCCAGAGTGATCATGGGCCTCTTGGCTGCATCTCTGATCAGTCTTCTCCTTGTATGAGCTGAAAGTTTAGAGGGACGGCCAGGTCTTGGTAGATTTGCAGTGGTCTGATACTCCTTCCATTTCAATATTATCGCTTGCACGGTGCTCCTTGGGATGTTTAAAGCTTGGGAAATCTTTTTGTATCCAAATCCGGCTTTAAACTTCTTCACAACAGTATCTCGGACCTGCCTGGTGTGTTCCTTGTTCTTCATGATGCTCTCTGCGCTTTTAACGGACCTCTGAGACTATCACAGTGCAGGTGCATTTATACGGAGACTTGATTACACACAGGTGGATTGTATTTATCATCATTAGTCATTTAGGTCAACATTGGATCATTCAGAGATCCTCACTGAACTTTTGGAGAGAGTTTGCTGCACTGAAAGTAAAGGGGCTGAATAATTTTGCACGGCCAATTTTTCAGTTTTTGATTTGTTAAAAAAGTTTGAAATATCCAATAAATGTCGTTCCACTTCATGATTGTGTCCCACTTGTTGTTGATTCTTCACAAAAAAAATCAGTTTTATATCTTTATATTTGAAGCCTGAAATGTGGCAAAAGGTCGCAAAGTTCAAGGTGGCCGAATACTTTCGCAAGGCACTGTATGTCTGAGAAAAAGAAAAAAAAATTCAACCATATGATCTAGTACACAGTAAAAGTATACTAAAACAAATACAACAATTATGAAATTATAAAATAACATACAGTTGGGAATGAATAAGCCTCTTCATACTTTATAATATGTCCTAATATAATAATCTGTTTTCGGAACATCTACCCAAAATATTTCACATTCTTTATTACTTGACCAAACATATAGTTCCTTCGGAAAGTACTTTCTCCACATGTTGTTACGTTACAGCCTAGTTCTAACATGGATGAAATGAAACTAAATCCTCAGCGATCGATACCCTTTAATGACAGAGCAAAAACATTGTTTTAGACATTTAGCAAATGTATAAAAATGTTTTAACAGAAATACCTGATTTACATCAGTATCCAGACCCTTCGCTAAGAGATTTGAAATTGAGCTCAGGTGCATCCTGTTTCCATTGATCTTCCTTGAGATGTTTCTACAACTGGATTTGAGTCCACCTGTGGTAAATTCAATTAATTGGCATGATTTGGAAAGGCACACACCTATCTATATAAGGTCCCACAGTTGACAGTGCATGTCAGAGCAAAAACCAAGACATGAGGTCGAAGGAATTGTCCGCAGAGCGCAGAGATAGGATTGTGTCAAGGTACAGATATGGGGAAGGGTGCCAAAAAATGTCTGCAGCATTGATGGTCCCCAAGAACTCAGTGAAGTTTGGAATTGCCAAGACTCTTCTTAGAGCTGGCCACCAGACCAAACTGAGCAATCAGGGGAGAAGGTCCTTGGTCAGGTAGGTGACCAAGAACCAAATGGTCACTCTGACAGAGCTCTAGAGTTCCTCTGTGGAGATGGGAGAACCTTCCAGAAGGACAACTATGTCTGGAGCACTACACCATTCAGACCTTTATGGTAGAGTGGCCAAATGGAAGTCACTCCTCAGTAAAAGGCACATGACAGCCCACTTGGAGTTTGCCAAAAGGCACGTAAAGACTCAGACCATGAGAAACAACATTCTCTGCTCTGATGAAACCAAGATTGAACTCTAACCTGAATGTCAAGCATCACGTCTGGAGGAAACCTGGCACCATCCCTATGGTGAAGCATGGTGATGGCAGAATTATGCTGTGAGGATGTTTTTCAGTGGCAGGGACTGGGAGACTAGTCAGGATTGAGGCAAAGATGAACGGAGCAAAGTACAGAGAGATCCTTGATGAAAATCTGCTCCAGAGCTCTCAGGACCTCAGACTAGGGAGAAAGTTGACCAAACATGACAACAACACTAAGCACACAGCCAAGACAAGGCAGGAGTGACATTGGAACAAGTCTCTGAATGTTCTTGAGTGGCCCAGCTAGTGGCCGGACTTAAACCTGATTGAACCTAAAAATAGCTGTGCAGCAACGCTCCCCATCCAACCGGACATATCTAGAGAGGATCTGCAGAGAAGAATGGGAGAAACTCCCCAAATACAGGTGTGCCAAGCTTGTAGCGTCATACCCAAGAAGACTTGCGGCTGTAATCGCTGCCAAAGGTACTTCAATAAAGTACTGAGAAATAGTCTGAATACTTATATAAATGAAATGTAATATTTCAGTTTCTTTTTAATAAATTAGTAAAAACGTCTAAAAACCTGTTCATGCTTTGTCAATATAGGGTATTGTGATGAGGGAAAAAAACAATTTAATCAATTTTAGAATATGGCTCTAATGTAACAAAATTTGGAAAACGTCAAGGGGTCTGAATACTTTTCCGAAGGCACTGTATCATGACATTAATGATAGTCAAAATCTGTTACATTTGTGAACGTCTCAATACACATTTGGGCCATTTAAACAGCATGCTTCCCTCTTATAGACAAGGGGAGAAGGGCTATGTAAAGGCATCGATTATGTCGCTCTGACCATATGCAATGTGTCTGCCTCCAAAGTAAAACAAATGTTTGACTTCCACACAAAATTACTTCTTTACTTATTTTAGGTTTAAGGAAGTGTGTAGATTGCGTTCTTTATCGTAGAGCTCTGTTGTATTTAGATCCGCCTGCTCGAGACAAATTCAGCGATTGCTTTGCCATGTCTGTGCTGTGAAGCAGTCGAGCTGGATAAATGTTTTTCTAAGGACCGCCCCTTTGATGTCACATTGCAGTGAAGTGACATAAATTGATGTAATAATGAAACCGACCACCAGAGGGAGGCAAATACAAGTTTATTCGACAGAGGAAGGTCTGCATTGCTGTCTTCTGACAAAACAGTGGGAAGTCAATAAAATAGGTAAGGTAAACATTTACATATTTTTAAAAATAATTCTAGTGCACAATTTCAGGGACTGTCAGTTTAAGAGGTTTTAATGTAGACGTGTACATAAACATGAATGAATGAGATTATAGATTGTTGATAAGAGATTATAGATGATAGCGATATAGAGATGTATAGATTATAGAGATAATATCAATTATAGAGATGATAGATTATATAGATTAGATTATAGAGATGATCGATTATAGAGATTATAGATTATAGAGATGATAGAAATTATAGAGATGATAGATTATAGATAGTCTAGATTGGTTTTTCTTTTGAAACTTTATACTCCCGTTTTCTTGGACATTGCATTTATTTAGAGATTTTATTAACACCAAAGTCAGCGTATTTATGTCAAAACTGTTTCAAAGTGTTCTATATTTCTGAGCAATCTGTACAACATATAGCCATTACACATCTTAATTATTTAATTTTGAACATGTTAATATTTTGTATCATATACACATATATGTAGGTACTAGGTTTATGGTGTAACAACATTTAGTTGTATAATAAAATGAGTAAATTAATAAAATATAATAAAACTTGCATTTCAATAGAATTATATCAATTGTATATCAATTTATTGACAAATTGCAAAAATGTGTTGTTACATACTTCGTGTACTATCAATACTTTTTAGGGAAAGGACATTTTATTGACAGACGGATATGTCAAGAGGTTGCAACTGTACAGTATGTGTATGTTTTCAGATATTTGTATTGTGTAGTTGGGAAAATGTTCAGGTTTTGGATTATCTTGTCTGTTTATTTCTTGGTGTCAATAGTTGCATCTCTCCACAAGGGAGCACTGTAGAATCATATTTTATGGGGGCCATTTTAGTACCTTTCCAGAAGATAAACAAATCAGTAAATGGGTACTGTACATGGTTAAAGTATTCAGTGTATATATACATGAAACACTATATTAAAAAGCCATTCATGCTTTGGAGCTTGTGACCTCCTATGTGAATCTGTGATTGTGGGAAAAGGAGGTTATGGCTCAGATGATGACCTCTGGTACCTTTACCATGTACTACTGGTCTGTGTTGCTCATATATGCATCTGACATGTAAGGCAATCATCCTGTGTATTCATATCATGAATTATATCAATTATAATATGTCATTTTTTGTGGAATATGATAAGCATACTATGCTAAGATATCCTGCACTTTGATTAATTTGATATAAAAAAAAAAGCTGTATACTCTATTATAACATGGGCTGCATAATATATTAGTGTGCATGCTTCTTTGTTGGGTTCAAATTGTGACAAGAACATGGAACTGATCTGAACTGAACAAGACTTTTATTGACTGTGAGACTAAGCTACTGAAATGGATGCAGCACTTTGACTTGTAAACTGCTTTTGTGGTATTTTGGAGTTGAGATGGTGTAATATTCACATCTGTGTGTGAATTGTGTTCTCTCTCTTCTGAAGCTGTAAAAAACTGAAAACTCTTTCCCCCCTAACAGGTTCCTGGCTACAACATTACTGAACATTTCTGATGTGATGCTGTTTATTTAGAGGGCTAGCCTGGTGCCTGATCTGTTTGTGCTGTTTTGCCAACTCCTATCGTCATGTCATGTTTGGCATGACACTGGACATACGAGTTGGCAAAAAAGCACAATCAGATCTGGCACCAGGCTAATACAGGGCTGTACTATAAGTCCAAATAACAAACACACATACACAGCACATACACATACACAACATCAATGAGTCAACAAGTCCAAAACATTTATTACGACTTAAAGTCAATAATACAATATTAATGTACAAAACCTCTTTATTACAGGGGTAGGTAACCCTGGTCCTGGAGGGCCACAGGCACTTCATGTTTTTGATTTAACCAACCTGGAAGACCAGGTATGTTGAATTTAGGCAATTACTGAACTGATCAATTAGCTCAGTTGGTCCAGCGTGGTGCCTAGATGGATCAAAATCCTGCTGTACCTGCGGCACACCAAGAACAGGGTTTCCTACCCCTGTTTTAATATATACATCAAAACAAGAAGACATTTATACAGCGCAGCGGTGAAACAGATGATGAAACATGAGTTTAAAAAGAGCCTGAAGCAGGCAGCGGTGAAACAGAAGATGAAACATGAGTTTAAAAAGAGCCTGAAGCAGGCAGCGGTGAAACAGAAGATGAAACATGAGTTTAAAAAGAGCCTGAAGCAGGCAGCGGTGAAACAGAAGAGAAAACACGAGTTTAAAAAGAGCCTGAAGCAGGCAGCGGTCAGGTCACCAGAATTATGGCAAATTACATTTCAATTCAAACTGAAATTCTTAATTCCATTTGTTTTTCATTAAAAAGCATTGAGAAAATGTTTTGTTTACTTCCGGCATTGACTGAATTGAAATGTAATTGAGCCCAACCCTTCAGACCACAGATACAACAGTTACATTACATTCAGCCATCACTGTACAGTACCTTTGTCCTGGGCTATGTTAGGTAGGCAAATGTGGAACGTTGCAGATAGAAATGTCATGAAGAGAGCTGATGTGAGTCCTTACATTACTTAACATTTCAGAGTGACATGTTTGTTCTACATGATGTTCCACAACATGGTGCCCTGCTGAACACAGCCCTGTTGTCTCTTTTCCATCCAAAACAGAGCCAGCTTTCTAAATGTCATCTTGTGATGGTTGGAAACTATAAAAGTTATTGGCTATTTATTTAGAAATGTAGTATGGCAATTACCCTCATGTCAAAGGACTCTAAAACGTATTAACATTCAAATGAAATTTAAATTTAAATTTAAATTCAAATGAAATTGAATGAACAGGGTGGTTCTGACTAGGCCCGATCATAAATGTTTTAAAATGCCCCTTCTTATTGACAATTGACCAGCAACTCTGTTGTCAAACAGAAAAATATTATTCACAGTTTAGTGGATGGCTTTCTAACCCTATGCCCCTTTCTGGTTAAATAGTTTAAAATAATTATTCACTATTGAACACCATTGTATTTTTCTTCCTTGGAGCTGCTTTTTCCTTGAAATTGCTGACTACATGATCAGAATGCAGTAAAACGGATGTCACACTTACAATTCCCTCAGGATTCTGTGAACTGTTTAAGAACATGTCTATAAAAGGTTCCATCATCTCCCAGTAAGATTTCATCTGCAGAATAATCAACACAGCTTGGGGAAAAGGATCAAACCATCAAGAGATGCATGCATCAGTCTACAAGAGATTATAGGCAGCAATACAATATGCTTCATATTTGAACAATCACTATCACCAAAATAATACTAAAATGATAACAACCACGGAGCAAAATTCTAATGACTGCTAATATTCACTTTGCACCACGGACGACTCCATCTACGAGATACTGTCTTACACAATGACACGGCAGAATTCAGTTGACCATTTATAAGCCACAATGGTAGACTACACATATTTGTAAACCACAGTCTCCATCCCAAATGCTACCCAATTCCCTATTTAGTGCATAACTTTTTCCCTATGGGCCCTGGTCAAAAGTAGTACACTATTCAAGGATTGGAGAAAATGGTGCAATTTGGGACACATCTAAACTACTGTACATGTATGTAGATAACTACTTCATTGTTCATTATAACAACAGATTTAATAAACAATATACTGTATTCTCAGAATGATTACATCTCTAATTGACATCACATTGACCGGCGATATAAGGCTGTGTATTGTTTAATATTTCATAACATAAATACTCTTGAAAATGTATATTCATACTCTTAAAATTGGCTCATGACATGCTGAGACTGTCATTATGGTTTTAATAAGGAACTCCTGCTAAACATTCAACTTGGTGTGGGAACCAAAAGCAGATCATCTCTTTCTGATTGTCCAACCTGTTTCACAGTGAAACAGGGACACCTTTTGGCCATCTGTATTCGCACACGCATGGATGGACCCATATTAAAGGCCAGTGTAAAGCATCTCAAGAGTAGGACTGCTAAAGACAGGTCCAGACTGAAGAAAAACACAGCACATTACTACTTTCTGTCTGCCCTCCTTGCCATTCTTCTTCATCTGAACCAGCTTCTTTAATGAACAACGGGAAACTATTCCTAACAGGAAGTTTTGTGTTTCTGATCAGATAGTACTGTTAAAGAGCTGTGCTTTTTCAGGTGGGCTGGGGAGTTGTGGAGTCATCAACTGTTCATCAAGCGTTTGACACGCTAACACACTGTTTACAGATATGCATTGTTGCATTATCTATAGTTTATAGTATATAAATAAAATAATATGACAAAACGTTTTTTTTTTTTCCGTTTCAGTTTGAGAATAAAGGCAATTATTCGTACTGTATGTGACCAAACCAAATTGAGAATATATATATATATATATATATATATATATATATACAGTTTTTTGTCTTTCTCTCCCGTTTAAAAGCACCGCATTTGCCTGCAGTCACAAACGGTGTACAGTAACTTAATTAAATCAACCAGTATCCCATTATTTTGATATACAAAAAATATTATGAGTATAAAGGACTGAATGCTGCAAAATAGAACAGAGTCAATCATACCTATTATTGTGTAATGATATAGATAGACCATAGTAGATATTTACTCAAAATAAAAGTGGCTTATTTCAAAAGGTCATCGGTCGTAGGTTATAGGTCGTAGGTTAAAGTTCATAGGTTATGCCCATCTTAAACCAGAAATGAGCTCTAGGTACTTCAAAGGCCTCCAGGTTAATAAAATACTGATTCAGTGTAACATCATAAAAGCACTTTTGTTGACCACATGTTTTTACATACTTTGCAGTTTCGTTTAAAAAATAATGTCTAAAAAAATCTCTCAGATTAACAGAAATACTTGCCGTTTTGTGCATAAAGGCACTTTGGAGACTAAAGTATACTAGGAGAGATTAACATGGGATTAGGATTAACATGGGATTAGAATATAGAATAATAATAGTTAAATCAGACCAAAGGATCAAATCTGTAGTGACATCAGTTGCAAAGCTTTTACTCAGCCTTTGCAAATGTATACGGCCGTGAAACTCAGTGTGGAGTCTAGTGTTCATCTTTGGAATGAGAGAAATACCCCAAAATAATACTTTTTTAAAAACACAATTCAGGAAGGTGTTTATCAAACCTCAATGTGGTAAAATACTTTCTGTCGGTCTAAGTTATCTATTTAGTTAAATATACAAATTGAAGCTAGCTGAGAGACTGCTGAAGAAACTAGGGTAAAATCTAGATTGGACTGCATTGCCTTTTCAGCGTCAGGTACAGTAATAATCTCACAAAACAATTGTAAACAGATTCAAAAGAAGAAAGAAAAATACAATTCATGCAGACATTGTAACACAGTTATACATTGAACTCACGATACCCATTCATGAGTAAGTTGTCATTGACATTTTCTGTACTACCGGCTGTTTAAAACTAGTGGCACTATCAATCCTCTCCCGAAATGAACCAAGGCATCTTGTCATCATAAGCAATGCTAAGATTTAAAGAGGTTTGGTGTGTAATGGTCGTAGTTGGCAAATCTTAGCATTGTTCATCCTTCTAAAATAGATGACCATCTTACCTTAACGCAGGTTTGATTTTTGGCATTTCATTCCTCATTATTGAACTGTAGAAAATATACCTTTCACATAAATACTGGTTTTACCCATGTCATCTGTCTTCCTCAGAAGAATCCCACTGGGCACAGACGTCAATTCAACGTCTATTCCACTTTGGTTCAACATAATTTCATTGAAATTACATGGAAACAACATTGATTCAATGTGTGCCCAGTGGGAAGAATTCCTCTATCTCTAATAACAGTGGTACATATAGCAAGGAGGAAGTGACATCATCATCTTCCTGTCACTCCACCAATCACAGCTTACACAGGTAAAGGTGACCCGTGCCATTGGCTGACACATAGCCGCTGATGTCATATACGGTCATACAAAGCACTATGATGCTCTACTTCTGGTGGTGATTGACTATTATCTTCATATTTTAAGAGACATTGTTTCTACTGTTGGTCCATTAATTATTTATTTTGCCTTGATCCTGGCTTGAGTCTCCAGGCCTGAATAGTATCCCATGATGCAGTGTGTTAGCCTCCATTTTGTGTCCTTTCACTGTTCATTATTTTACAGTAACCTCACATGATCATTCTCCCTCTACCATAGACTTAGATAGACAACACTAGTGCCCAAAAGTATTTTTTAGCATGGGCAGTGCCAATGAGGACTCACCATTTTTAAGTAGTCAACTGGGTGGAACTTCCTATGGGTTAAGAAAGGATCCCATAATTCTATCCAGGTCATCAGGAGGGATCAGCCAATTCATTATTCTTGTGAGCAAACATTCCAGAACTGCAGGTGGCAGTAAATAGGCAACATTTATACCTGTTCAAATAATAGTCCAGACCACAGTATGCACCTTTTTAGTTTGTTTGCCAACTCATAGAAGTAGTAAATTAATAAAGTGACTACTTAAAACTGGACATGGTCTCAATGGTGTTGCCTTTTCTCTCACAGATGCCATAGTGGGACATATACAAAGACGCAATGTCTATCTAAATCTATGCCCTCTACAAACAGGCACACACTTGCAACCTGATTGGTCAGCTGATAAATATTTACATTAGGTCAGTCTGTCTCGATTGGCCGGTTTGTTGTTTCTCCTGTACAGGACGTGTAAAGCTTATTTCAGAGTCAAACAGACTCAGTGGCGCGATAGTCCGGCCACAGACTTAGTAACGTGATAGTCCGGCATCTCGTTGTGACATACAGTAGCTACATGGCTCTGAGACCACAATTCGCATGGGAATGGTCAGCCGAACGCGCACCTTGCCAAAATTTCCAACCAACGTGCTCTGCTGAGAATTCAAAAAGTATGAAAGCCAACGGTCCAATATTCTAGAACACTGCTGTGCGTACACATGCACATTTTGGACTCTGATAGAGGGTTTATGGTTTTGTTACTGCTCCGTAATTGAGTTGCCATAACAACAACAATACCCAGAACAACAAAACACAGTCTTAACTTGAGTCTGCAACAAGCTGAAAGACAGACTGAGGAAAGAGAGGAGGAGGAGTTGTTAAATACCTATTGTCATTCTTCGGACATGATGATATGATTGCAATGACCGGTGGTATTACATGGATGTTCCAGCAGCACTGAAGTGGTCCAGCTATTCTGCTCTACGTGATAAACGGGGGAGGCTTTTTGACATAACACCATGATGATATGTACAGACCATTAACCATGCTTTTCCTTAATAGCCTTCTGCCTTCCTTGTAAAGATCCTTGTCTGATGGTTTCTGAATGGTGATTGACATTCACTGCTAGGCCACTACCACTGACGGTGGTTTGCTCCATGATGGAGACACTGTAGTTGTAACAGTTTAAAGGTGGATTCACCTACAACTGCTCGTGAACAGGTGCTGCTGGTGAGGTGTTAGGTGTTCTGTTCCTGTCTGGTAGAGTTGGGTTTTAATGTTGGGGTAGGTTAAGTCAGGGTTGGCTGGGATAGTTTACATAGTGATAGGCTGGTTTGGATAGAAATAGGAGTCAGGTTAGTTTAGGTATGGATGAGTTGGATTGCTAAGGACTAGGTGTTGGGTTAGGTTGGATAGTGGTGGGTTGGGGTTTGGTTAGGAATAGGAATAGGTGTTGGGTTAGGTTGGATAGTGGTGGGTTGGGGTTTGGTTAGGAATAGGAATAGGTGTTGGGTTAGGTTGGATAGGGCTAGGGGTTGGGTTAGTTTGGATAGGGCTAGGGGTTGTGTTAGTTTGGATTGGATTGGGTTGGGTTAGTTTGAATAGGGCTAGGGGTTGGGTTAGTTTGGAGTGTACCGGGTTGCTTAGTTTGAATAGGGCTAGGGGTTGGGTTAGTTTGGATTGTATTGGATAGGTTGGTTTGGATGGGGCTAGGGGTTGGGTTAGTTTGGATTGTATTGGGTTGGGTTAGTTTGTATAGGGCTAGTGGTTGGGTTAGTTTGGATTGGGCTAGGGGCTGGGTTAGTTTGGATAGGGGTTGGGTTAGTTTGAATAGGGTTAGGGGTTGGGTTAGTTTGGATTGGGCTAGGGGTTGGGTTAGTTTGAATAGGGTTAGGGGTTGGGTTAGTTTGGATTGGGCTAGGGGTTGGGTTAGTTTGGATAGGGCTAGGGGTTGGGTTCGTTTGAATATGGTTAGGGGTTGGGTTAGTTTGGATCTTGCTAGGGGTTGGGTTAGTTTGGATTGTATTGGGTTGGTTAGTTTAGATAGGGTTAGGGGTTGGGTTAGTTTGGATAGGGCTAGGGGTTGGGTTAGTTTGGATTGTATTGGGTTGGGTTAGTTTGAATATGGCTAGGGGTTGGGTTAGTTTGGATAGAGCTAGGGGTTGGGTTAGTTTGGAGTGTTTCGGGTTGCTTAGTTTGAATAGGGCTAGGGGTTGGGTTAGTTTGGATTGTATTGGATAGGTTGGTTTGAATGTGGCTAGGGGTTGGGTTAGTTTGGATTGTATTGGGTTGGGTTAGTTTGTATAGGGCTAGTGGTTGGGTTAGTTTGGATGGGGCTAGGGGCTGGGTTAGTTTGGATAGGGCTATGGGTTGGGTTAGTTTGAATAGGGTTAGCGGTTGGGTTAGTTTGGATTGGGCTAGGGGTTGGGTTAGTTTGAATTGTATTGGGTTGGGTTAGTTTGGATAGGGCTAGGGCTTGGGTTAGTTTGGATTTGTATTTGGTTGGTTGGTTTGGATAGGGCTAGGGGTTGGGTTAGTTTGGATAGGGCTAGGGGTTTGTTAAGTTTGGATTGGATTGGGTTGGTTAGTTTGGTTGGGGTTAGGGGTTGGGTTAGTTTAGATAGGGCTAGGGGTTAAGTTAGTTTGGATAGGGCTAGGGGTTTGGTTAGTTTGTATATGGCTAGGGGTTGGGTTAGATTGGATTGTATTGGTAGGTTAGTTTGAATAGGGTTCGGGGTTGGGTTCGTTTAGATTGTATTGGTTAGGTTAGTTTGGATAGGGCTAGGGGTTGGGATAGTTTGGATAGGGCTAGGGGTTGGGTTAGTTTGGATTGTATTGGGTAGGTTAGTTTGAATAGGGCTAGGGGTTGGGTTAGTTTGAATAGTGTTAGGGGTTGGGTTAGTTTGGATAGGGCTAGGGGTTGGGTTAGTTTGGATTGTATTGGGTAGGTTAGTTTGAATAGGGTTTAGGGTTGGGTTCGTTTGAATTGTATTTGGTAGGTTTTTTATAGGGCTAGGGGTTGGGTTACTTTGGATAGGGCTAGGGGCTGGGTTAGTTTGGATAGGGCTAGGGGTTGGGTTAGTTTGTATTGTATTGGGTACGTTAGTTTGGATAGGGTTAGGGGTTGGGTTAGTTTGGATAGGGCTAGGGGTTGGGTTAGTTTGTATTGTATTGGGTACGTTAGTTTGGATAGGGTTAGGGATTGGGCTAGTTTGGATTGTGTTAGGTTGGTTAGTTTGAATAGGGCTAGGGATTGGGTTAGTTTGGATAGGGGTAGGTTAGTTTGGATAGGGCTAGGGGTGGGCTAGTTTGGATTGTATTAGGTTGGTTAGTTTGAATAGGGCTAGGGGTTGGGTTAGTTTGGATTGTATTAGGTTGGTTAGTTTGAATAGGGCTAGGGGTTGGGCTAGTTTGTATTGTATTGGGTACGTTAGTTTGGATAGGGTTAGGGGTTGGGTTAGTTTGGATAGGGCTAGGGGTTGGGTTAGTTTGGATTGTATTAGGTTGGTTAGTTTGGACAGGGCTAGGGGTTGGGCTAGTTTGTATTGTATTGGGTACGTTAGTTTGGATAGGGTTAGGGGTTGGGTTAGTTTGGAGTGTTTCGGGTTGCTTAGTTTGAATAGGGCTAGGGGTTGGGTTAGTTTGGATTGTATTGGATAGGTTGGTTTGAATGTGGCTAGGGGTTGGGTTAGTTTGGATTGTATTGGGTTGGGTTAGTTTGTATAGGGCTAGTGGTTGGGTTAGTTTGGATGGGGCTAGGGGCTGGGTTAGTTTGGATAGGGCTATGGGTTGGGTTAGTTTGAATAGGGTTAGCGGTTGGGTTAGTTTGGATTGGGCTAGGGGTTGGGTTAGTTTGAATTGTATTGGGTTGGGTTAGTTTGGATAGGGCTAGGGCTTGGGTTAGTTTGGATTTGTATTTGGTTGGTTGGTTTGGATAGGGCTAGGGGTTGGGTTAGTTTGGATAGGGCTAGGGGTTTGTTAAGTTTGGATTGGATTGGGTTGGTTAGTTTGGTTGGGGTTAGGGGTTGGGTTAGTTTAGATAGGGCTAGGGGTTAAGTTAGTTTGGATAGGGCTAGGGGTTTGGTTAGTTTGTATATGGCTAGGGGTTGGGTTAGATTGGATTGTATTGGTAGGTTAGTTTGAATAGGGTTCGGGGTTGGGTTCGTTTAGATTGTATTGGTTAGGTTAGTTTGGATAGGGCTAGGGGTTGGGATAGTTTGGATAGGGCTAGGGGTTGGGTTAGTTTGGATTGTATTGGGTAGGTTAGTTTGAATAGGGCTAGGGGTTGGGTTAGTTTGAATAGTGTTAGGGGTTGGGTTAGTTTGGATAGGGCTAGGGGTTGGGTTAGTTTGGATTGTATTGGGTAGGTTAGTTTGAATAGGGTTTAGGGTTGGGTTCGTTTGAATTGTATTTGGTAGGTTTTTTATAGGGCTAGGGGTTGGGTTACTTTGGATAGGGCTAGGGGTTGGGTTAGTTTGGATAGGGCTAGGGGTTGGGTTAGTTTGTATTGTATTGGGTACGTTAGTTTGGATAGGGTTAGGGGTTGGGTTAGTTTGGATAGGGCTAGGGGTTGGGTTAGTTTGTATTGTATTGGGTACGTTAGTTTGGATAGGGTTAGGGATTGGGCTAGTTTGGATTGTGTTAGGTTGGTTAGTTTGAATAGGGCTAGGGATTGGGTTAGTTTGGATAGGGGTAGGTTAGTTTGGATAGGGCTAGGGGTGGGCTAGTTTGGATTGTATTAGGTTGGTTAGTTTGAATAGGGCTAGGGGTTGGGTTAGTTTGGATTGTATTAGGTTGGTTAGTTTGAATAGGGCTAGGGGTTGGGTTAGTTTGGATAGGGTTAGGTTGGTTAGTTTGGACAGGGCTAGGGGTTGGGCTAGTTTGTATTGTATTGGGTACGTTAGTTTGGATAGGGTTAGGGGTTGGGTTAGTTTGGATAGGGGTAGGTTAGTTTGGATAGGGCTAGGGGTGGGCTAGTTTGGATTGTATTGGGTACGTTAGTTTGGATAGGGTTAGGGGTTGGGTTAGTTTGGATAGGGCTAGGGGTTGGGTTAGTTTGGATTGTATTAGGTTGGTTAGTTTGAATAGGGCTAGGGGTTGGGTTAGTTTGGATTGTATTAGGTTGGTTAGTTTGGACAGGGCTAGGGGTTGGGCTAGTTTGTATTGTATTGGGTACGTTAGTTTGGATAGGGTTAGGGGTTGGGTTAGTTTGGATAGGGCTAGGGGTTGGGTTAGTTTGGATTGTATTAGGTTGGTTAGTTTGAATAGGGCTAGGGATTGGGTTAGTTTGTATTGTATTAGGTTGGTTAGTTTGGATAGGGGTAGGTTAGTTTGAATAGGGCTAGGGGTTGGGTTAGTTTGGATTGTATTAGGTAGGTTAGTTTGGACAGGGCTAGGGGTTGGGCTAGTTTGGATTGTATTAGGTTGGTTAGTTTGGATAGGGCTAGGGGTTGGGTTAGTTTGTATTGTATTAGGTTGGTTAGTTTGGATAGGGCTAGGGGTTGGGCTAGTTTGGATTGTATTAGGTTGGTTAGTTTGGATAGGGCTAGGGGTTGGGTTAGTTTGGATAGGGTTAGGGGTTGGGTTAGTTTGGATAGGGCTAGGGGTTGGGCTAGTTTGGATTGTATTAGGGTTGGTTAGTTTGAATAGGGCTAGGGGTTGGGTTAGTTTGGATTGTATTAGGTTGGTTAGTTTGGACAGGGCTAGGGGTTGGGTTAGTTTGGATAGGGTTAGGGGTTGGGTTAGTTTGGATAGGGCTAGGGGTTGGGTTAGTTTGGATTGTATTAGGTTGGTTAGTTTGGACAGGGCTAGGGGTTGGGTTAGTTTGGATAGGGTTAGGGGTTGGGTTAGTTTGGATAGGGCTAGGGGTTGGGCTAGTTTGGATTGTATTAGGTTGGTTAGTTTGAATAGGGCTAGGGGTTGGGCTAGTTTGGATTGTATTAGGGTTGGTTAGTTTGAATAGGGCTAGGGGTTGGGTTAGTTTGGATTGTATTAGGTTGGTTAGTTTGGACAGGGCTAGGGGTTGGGTTAGTTTGGATAGGGTTAGGGGTTGGGTTAGTTTGGATAGGGCTAGGGGTTGGGTTAGTTTGGATTGTATTAGGTTGGTTAGTTTGGACAGGGCTAGGGGTTGGGTTAGTTTGGATAGGGTTAGGGGTTGGGTTAGTTTGGATAGGGCTAGGGGTTGGGCTAGTTTGGATTGTATTAGGTTGGTTAGTTTGAATAGGGCTAGGGATTGGGCTTGTTTAGGTGTGATTGATTCGGCATGGCTTTATTAGGGTTGAGTTGTTGATCCAGTTCGTTATATGAAGGGCTCAGTTGGGCTTTTGGGTGCAGTGCAGTTAGGAGGGTCCGGGATGCGTTCTCCAGAGTCCAGGATCAGGGTTGTGTCAGGGTACGGGTTGGTTGTCTCTGGGTATGGGTTGGTGGTGTCTGGATATGGGTTGGGGAAAGGGTATGGGTTGGTGAGGCTGGTCACTGGTAGTGGTCCGTGGTTGGGTGTGGGTATAGGGGTGAGGTTGGGTGTAGGGGTGAGGTTGGTCATAGTATCAGGTCCAGTGTGGAAGTGGCTGATGGGTCTTGGTGTAGGGGTGATAGAAGTAGTAGTAGTAGTAGTAGTAGTAGTAGTAGTGGTGGTCTCTCCCTGGCTCTGGTCCTGGGCTTCACCGTTGAAGTTCAGGTGGCTTAGGTGGCTGGCGACTCGACCTGTAGGCTGGACATGCGGATCTGAGAGCTGCTCTTGCTGAGGATGGAGAGCTGCGTTCCCCCGTTCACCCCACTGCTGGCCAACGAAGGGTGCCGGTGCTTCAGGTCCACAGCAAAGTACCTGTTCACCGTCCAGCTGCGCCATTTCCTCTTGATCTCCGACTGCACCTTCAGGGAGATACTTCACAAGGTCATTATTAATGGACCTCGCTGGAAAGACTCAGCATGCCTCTCTCTCTCGATCTCCATATAGAGATGCTGTATTTATCAGTGCCTAAAGCAACAAGTGGTTGGTTTAAAAGAGAGCTTACCTCTCCATTCAGAAAGCAGTAGAGAACAGCCACAACGAAGCCCTACATGGACACAAAGAACACAAGCAGAGAAAACTGTCTTTCAGGTATGCACAGGAATGTACATTGTCACACATCAGAAAGCACATTCACACACGCAGACACACACCCGCAGACACACACCCGCAGACATACACACACACACACACACACACACACACACACACACACACACACACACACACACACCTGGAAGGAGCCTAGGCCTAGCTCAAACACCAGCCTCTCCCTCTTGCTGACGTCTTCGGGTGAGAAGGCGAACACAGTATAGTGGATCCCAAACAGAGGGATCAAGAGCAGGGTGGAACGCGCCAGACGCCTGCCAATCAAACAACACAACACATATTACAGTGGACCAACATACTCATGACATCATCAACAGTGGGTCACTAGATTCAGACATCATCAACAGTGGACCAACATTTTCATGACTAGGAATTAACATGGGTAACCGGGATCCCGGGACTGTCCCAGAAACACTCCTCACATTTTCCCCCAAAATTAAAAGATAAGCCCCGGGAAATTACAACATTTTCCCCCAATGTGGCACTAATGGCACTACAGTTAACCCCCAACAACAGCTGCTCCCCAGGTGCCTATGACGTGGACATCAATTAAGGCAGAGGGGTTGGGTTCAGAAGGGTTGGGTTAAATGAGGAACACACATTTCGGTTGACGCCATTCAGTTGTACAACTGACTAGGTGTCCTTTCCCTTTCATGTGCAGCATCAGATTAGCAAAACATTTAATAGCACACTATCCAAACAGGTTATATCATGGAAGCCTTGAGCCTAGATTATGTACTTCACACAAAGTCGTCATAAATTCAAAGCTCACGTATGATTGACACTGCCGGGCTGCACACGCAACCCGAATCTAGTCAATAAACCCTACAGGAAACCCCTACAGTAGACCTACAGGCTAGGCGAGCTGTCATTGTGAATCTTCAGACAGTCACACATTTGATAGGCCTATGCACAATTCACTACATAGACATCTCTGTCACAGACATGACGTTTGTTAACAATTCAGAGGCATTAGGGAAAATTCTAGCCAAGGCTATTTTCCTATCCAGTCCCAATCCCACTGAAACCCAAAATCCTGTCTCGCATGACAGTTCCTCATTTTATTCTGTAATCCATAGGTCGCACAATAAAAGCATGTCTCTTGCCAATGCATGTCGAAATAGCGATATAACATTTAGGGATGCACGATAAATCGGTGAACATATCGGAATTGCCTGATATAATCTAAAAATGCCAACATCGGTATAGGACCGATGTGTAGTTTAACGCCGATGTGAAAAACCCATGTCAAAGCTGACGTGCATACTTATATAAGTAGGGACATGACGTAATGACGCCACATAAAATGATGCGCTACACGTGCAACACAGCATTCCTAATCCACAATGTCTGCTGTGTGGATCGAGCAGTCAACAAGTTGAGCAGTCATTTGAAAGAGCAAGAACATTTTAGTTTAGACAAGTCAAAGGCGAAATCCATTAAAGCCAAGATAATGGAATTCATTGCCCTTGACAATCAACTGTTCTCTTTGGTGGGTGATGTTGGTTTCGCGATTGGTCGAGCACCGGTACACACTAACGTTACCAAGTGCGCTATTGTTCAGATGTTGCCCTACTGGAGCTACACATTAATAGCTTCACTGCTATTAGCTTCACGACATTCTATGGAACGCATGACATTGTCACACTCTGACCATTATTTGCGTTTTTTGTTTCTATGTTTTGTTTGGTCAGGGTGTGATATGAGTGGGCATTCTATGTTGCATGTCTAGTTAGTCTGTTTCTATGTGTTTTGGCCTGATATGGTTCTCAATCAGTGGCAGGTGTTTGTCGTTGTCTCTGATTGGGAACCATATTTAGGTAGCCTGTTTTGCATTGTGGTTCGTGGGTTATTGTCTATTTGATGTTGCATGTTAGCACTCAGTTTCTATCGAAGTCACGTTTGTCTGGTTAGTTTGTTTTGTTTGTTTAGTGTACTTCGTGTTTTTTTAAACTATAATTAAAAGTATGTATTCACACCACGCTGCACTTTGGTCACCTCAATACGACGATCGTGACAGACATTTTATGGAACGCATGACATTCTATGGTCTTTGCATGTCAAAAAAGATACACATCAAA
The DNA here is from genome assembly GCF_013265735.2 of Oncorhynchus mykiss. NCBI lineage: Eukaryota > Metazoa > Chordata > Actinopteri > Salmoniformes > Salmonidae > Oncorhynchus > Oncorhynchus mykiss. The sequence goes on from NC_048569.1 coordinate 83,254,870, forward strand.
TAACAGTGTTTGACAATAACACTATTTAACGCGTTAAATAAGCTTTTAATTTGACACGTCCAATAACACAGTTCTATTATAGAATGTTGTGTGTTCTGAATTTGCACGTGCAAGCCAAGCGCCACCACTACTATCAGTAGCACTGTCAAAGCTGTACAAAAAAAGTCTGGAAACAAGCAAACACCGAACGATGTGTTTACAATACAGTGTTGGTAATAAAGCATTATTGGTTCAACCGCAACTTCTGGGGTAGCTAACTAGCTTTAGCTTGGTCCCTAGCTAGCACCAATACAACCAGCCTGAAAACAATGACCAGTAGAAACTGCAGTCATTTTCACTATTCTTAGCAATGATTTAGGAATCCTTGTGGGTAAGTATTAGCTAGGCAGCCACTTGTTTTTCTCCTATTGAAATTGAACTTCAGTTCATGAAAATAAATAGCTAGCCAGCTACTTAACCCTGTTGCCCAAAGCTAACGTTATAAGCAGCCAGCTAGCTTCATCTGGCTAGTGAAGCTCGACCTGACCGGGTTATGTGTTGTGAAGCTAGCCACGATAAGGATTAGGCACAATAGTGGAATTTGCGGTTTGCCTTCAAAATAAAATTCCCTCTTTGAAAGTGATGCAGAAGGTTACAATTGGTGGAATCATGCCATATTTAGACTAGATAATGTAAAGCAAAGTTGGAATGTGAAGCAATGAAATGAGGTATCAGTCTACTCGGTGACACCCACAGAACACAACTGTGAAGAGTTTACGCAGATATTAGCATTGTAGCTCTTATTGCAGGTACTGTGACTGTGTGAAATCACCTCCCTAGTCAGCCTTTTGTGTGTATTGACATTCATATTGCACTGTACAGCTTTACCTAAGGATTGGGGATCAATGAAATGGGGTAACAGTCTACTCAATACCCAATATAATTTTTCCCAACGTCCTCCTCAGAGTTATCAGACTACAAAGCATGTTCAATACACATAGGTTGACAATAAATGTCTCAATTCACAGCTGTTTCAGAGTCCCGCAATAAGCGCCACAATGCTAATGTTCTCTGGGTGTCACTGAGTAGACTGATACCCCATGTCATTGATCCACATTCCATAGGTAAAGCTGTACAGTGAAATAAGTATGCCCCCAATGCAATTCTAAAGTATAATACATCCAGTGTGATTTCAACATATTTTTGTCAAAATAACAAATCATTGTATTTTCTTGATTTTATATAACAACATTCCAACCTCATTTAGCATGATCTATTCAATTATTGCATAATTCTACTATTTGTATTCATTTGCATCACTGTCAATTACATATTTTATTTTGAAGGCTAACCGCATAGTCTACTATTGTGGCTAATCCTCATTGTGGCTAGCTTCACATAGATGGGTCCGACCACCATTAATCAAATAAGAACTGTATTATAAATTAGGGTTATTTTAGATGATGACACCTAGCGAGATAGTGAGCTAGCTAACGATAGCTACTGAAACATATTATGTTGTTTTGCTTTGTTTTGAGGGAAGAACATTGTTTGCATCCATGAGCTAGCTAGCTTTTTTTATGACCATCACTGTACGTGCGCAAGACAACTTTACCAGCATCATAGCATATGTATCGATGAATCGTTGTGACATTTGAAATACGAGTGTAATCATTGTGTAATAACTACGTAAAACATTTATGAAAGCGTTAAATTATTATGTGATGTGCAGAAATATTCAGGTCCTAAATGATCAACAAGCTTATTTGACACGTCAAATAGTGTTACTTAACGTGTATCTTTTTTGACACGCAAAGACCCAAACGGCGTTTCATAGAAATCCTGGGTGAGAATGAAATGACTGAGCAAATGAACAAGAAACAACACAGCAAGTAAGTGAAAGAAATAGGTTTTGATTATGTTTTACTGGTAATGGGGACATACGTAAATGCCCCCCAAAAAACCTTTTGGTGAGTGTGGTGTGTGTGTGTGTGTGTGTGTGTGTGTGTGTGTGTGTGTGTGTGTAACCTTTATTTAACTAGGCAAGTCAGTTAATTAAGAACAAATTCTTATTTACAAAGACGGCCTACCCCAGCCAAACCTGGACGACGTTGGGACAATTGTGCGCCGCCCTATGGGACTCCCAATCACGACCGGATGTGATACAGCCTGGATTCGAAACAGGGACTGTAGTGACGCCTCTTGCACCTAGATGCAGTGCCTTAGACTGCTGCGTCCATCTGTGTGAGATAACTATTTAACTGTACTAGAATACTTAAAAAGCCACAACATTTTTAAATAACGGTTATTGGTATCGGGTTATTTGGCAAGGAAAATATTGGATATCGGTATCGGCAAAAACAGTCATATTGGTGCATCACTAATAACATTTCCCCGATTCTCTGCGCTGTCTCGTACTTGCTGCCCATATGAGAGCTGGGCTGCCCATATGAGAGCTTCACTGTCTCGTACTTGCTGCCCATATGAGAGCTGCGCTGTCTCGTACATGCTGCCCATTTGAGAGCTGCGCTGTCTCGTACTTGCTGCCCATATTAGAGCTGGGCTGTCTCATACTTGCTGCCCACATGAGAGCTGCGCTGTCTCGTACTTGCTGCCCATATGAGAGCTTCGCTGTCTCGTACTTGCTGCCAATATGAGAGCTTCGCTGTCTCGTACTTGCTGCCCATATGAGAGCTGCGCTGTCTCTTACTTGCTGCCCATATGAGAGCTTTGCTGTCTCATACTTGCTGCCCACATGAGAGCTGCGCTGTCTCATACTTGCTGCCCATATGAGAGCTGGGCTGTCTCTTACAAGCTGCCCATATGATAGCTGCGCTGTCTCGTACTTGCTGCCCATATGAGAGCTTCGCTATCTCGTACTTGCTGCCCATGTGAGAGCTTCTCTGTCTCATAATTGCTGCCCATTTGAGAGCTGCGCTGTCTCGTAGTTGCTGCCCATATGAGAGCTGCGCTGTCTCGTACTTGCTGCCCATATGAGAGCTGCGCTGTTTCTTACTTGCTGCCCATATGAGAGCTTCGCTGCATCGTACTTGCTGCCCACATGAGAGAATCGCTATCTCGTACTTGCTGCCCACATGAGAGCTTCGCTGTCTCATACTTGCTGCCCACATGAGAGCTGCGCTGTCTCATACTTGCTGCACACATGAAAGCTGCGCTATCTCGTACTTGCTGCCCATATGAGAGCTTCTCTGTCTCGTACTTGCTGCCCACATGAGATTCTCTGTCTCATACTTGCTGCCCACATGAGAGCTTCTCTGTCTCATACTTGCTGCCCACATGAGAGCTTCTCTGTTTCATACTTGCTGCCCACATGAGAGCTTCTCTGTCTCATACTCGCTGCCCACATGAGAGCTTCTCATTCTCATACTTGCTTCCCACATGAGAGCTTCTCTGTCTCATACTTGCTGCCCACATTAGAGCTTCACTGTCTCGTACTTGCTGCCCATATGAGAGCTTCTCTGTCTCATACTTGCTGCCCACATCAGAGATGCGCTATCTCGTACCTGCTGCCCATATGAGAGCTTCTCTGTCTCGTATTTGCTGCCCACATGAGAGCTGCGCTGTCTCGTACTTGAGAGCTTCGCTGCCTCGTACTTGATGCCAATATGAGAGCTTCGCTGTCTCATACTTGATGCCAATATGAGAGCTTCGCTGTCTCATTCTTGATGCCAATATGAGAGCTTCGCTGCCTCGTACTTGCTGCCCATATGAGAGCTTCGCTGTCTCATACTTGCTGCCCATATGAGAGCTGCGCTAACTCGTACTTGCTGCCCATATGAGAGCTTCTCTGTCTCGTACTTGCTGCCCACATGAGAGCTGCGCTGTCTCGTACTTGCTGCCCATTTGAGAGCTGCGCTGTCTCGTACTTGCTGCCCATATGAGAGCTGCGCTGTCTCGTACATGCTGCCCATTTGAGAGCTGCGCTGTCTCGTACTTGCTGCCCATATTAGAGCTGGGCTGTCTCGTACTTGCTGCCCACATGAGAGCTTCTCTGTCTCATACTTGCTGCCCACATGAGAGCTTCTCTGTTTCATACTTGCTGCCCACATGAGAGCTTCTCTGTCTCATACTTGCTGCCCACATGAGAGCTTCTCATTCTCAAACTTGCTGCCCACATGAGAGCTTCTCTGTCTCATACTTGCTGCCCACATTAGAGCTTCACTGTCTCGTACTTGCTGCCCATATGAGAGCTTCTCTGTCTCATACTTGCTGCTCACATGAGAGCTGTGCTATCTCGTACTTGCTGCCCATATGAGAGCTTCTCTGTCTCATACTTGCTGCCCACATCAGAGATGCGCTATCTCGTACCTGCTGCCCATATGAGAGCTTCTCTGTCTCGTATTTGCTGCCCACATGAGAGCTGCGCTGTCTCGTACTTGAGAGCTTCGCTGCCTCGTACTTGATGCCAATATGAGAGCTTCGCTGTCTCATACTTGATGCCAATATGAGAGCTTCGCTGTCTCATTCTTGATGCCAATATGAGAGCTTCGCTGCCTCGTACTTGCTGCCCACATGAGAGCTGCGCTGTCTCGTACTTGCTGCCCATTTGAGAGCTGCGCTGTCTCGTACTTGCTGCCCATATGAGAGCTTTGCTGTCTCGTACTTGCTGCCCATTTGAGAGCTGCACTATCTCGTACTTGCTGCCCATATGAGAGCTGCGCTGTCTCGTACTTGCTGCCCATTTGAGAGCTGCGCTGTCTCGTAGTTGCTGCCCATATGAGAGCTTCGCTGCCTCGTACTTGATGCCAATATGAGAGCTTCGCTGTCTCGTACTTGATGCCAATATGAGAGCTTCGCTGTCTTGTACTTGCTGCCCATATGAGAGCTTCGCTGCCTCGTACTTGATGCCAATATGAGATCTTCCTTGTCTCGTACTTGCTGCCCATATGAGAGCTGCGTTGTTTCTTACTTGCTGCCCATATGAGAGCTTCGCTGCCTCGTACTTGATGCCCATATGAGAGCTGTGCTGTCTCATACTTACTGCCCATATGAGAGCTTTGGTAGAGAATATGTGACTGATAAACGGTATGAGAGCAGATATGGATATTTTTAAACAGAGTTGGTCCCAATTAAGATATCTTGATATTTCAACTATTTCCACTCTTCAATGCTTGTATTTCTAGCTCCAATAGTGCAATAATATCTAACAATAATAATAAAAAATAATAAAAATACACACAATTCAGAAAAATAAGAAAATAAGTTATATACTGTAGGAGGCGCCATGACTAAAATCCAGTATACACATATAAACTGGGTGAGACAGTATGTACATTTTATTAAAGTGACCAGTGTTCAATGACTATGTACATAGGGCAGCAGTCTCTAAGGTGCAGGGTAGAGTACCGGGTGGTAGCCTGTTAGTAACAGTGACTAAGGTTCAGGGCAGGGTACTGGGCACAGGCCGGCTAGTGGTGACTGTTTAGCAGTCTGATTGGCCTGGAGATAGAAGCTCTTTCTCAGACTCTCGGTCCCAGCTTTGATGCACCTGTACTGTTTCCCCCATTCTAGATGGTAGCGGAATGAACAGGCCAAAAGGCCATTTTTGGCCTTCCTGTGACACTGGGTGCTGTAGATGTTGTGGAGGGCAGGCAGTGTGCCCCCGTGATGTGTTGGGCTAACCACACCACCCTCTGGAGAGACCTGCGGTTGCAGATGGTGCAATTCATCAGGGTCTTTGGGGCGAAGCCGCGCTGTTGCGCCTTCTTCACCATGCTGTCAGTGTGAAGGGACTATTTCAGGTTGTCCTTGATGTGCATGCAGAGGAACTTGAAGCTTTTGACCCTCTCCAATGTTGTCCCGTCGATGTGGATGGGGGCGTGCTCTCTCTGCTGTCTCCTGTAGTCCATGATCAGCTCCTTTGTTTTGTTGACATTGAGGGAAAGGTTATTTTCCTGGCACCACTCCACCAGGGCTCACACCTCCTCCTTGTAGGCTGTCTCATCAATGTTGGTAATCCTTCTTCCAAGATGGCGTAGCAGTGCAGACGTGGTTTGTCGTCCTCTCGTTTACTTTTTGTATTTCTCGTCTTTTTTGTATATATTGTATATATTCCAATGTATTTTTCAATCTCTTTTTCCATTTTTAAATCAAATATACCTTCCGGTAACCAGCCTCACTCAATGTGACACGGATCCGCAATTTTTTTTAGACCTTGTAGCCAAAACTCATCAGAAGATAGCCAGCTAATTAGCTACTAGCTATTTAGTCATTGTTAGCCACTGCTAGTGGCCTTTACCCTCTGCTCAGGCACCAGCCGTTTTTTAGCCTGGATAATACCTGCCAGCCTCAGACGGTTTTTCTCCACTACATTGCCAGATTCCTGCCATTAACCCTGGACCATTGATCATCCCAGCTAACTAGCTGCCACTGAGAGACCCAGCCCCGAAGCTAGCCCTGAGCCAGGCGCATCTCCCAGCTAGCAAACAAAATTACCCTGGCCCGGTCCTTCGTCGACACGGCACCTCGCCGTACCACCACGACTGGTCCTCAGACGTAATTCCATCAGCTGTGCCTTCAATCGGCCTTTGCCAGACGTACATGCCTTAGATACCTCCTTTGTCCCACCTCATCACATGCAGAGACCTCACCCAGTATAACCAGCGTGTCCAGAGATGCAACCTCTCTTATCATCACTCAGTGCCTGGGCTTACCTCCAATGTACACGCACCCCACCATACCCCTGTCTGCACATTATGACCTGAATCTATTCTACCACGCCCAGAAATCTGCTCCTTTTATTCTCTGTCCAAAACGCATTAGACAACCAGTTTTGCTAGCCTACAGCCGTACCCTCATCCTTCTCCTCCTCTGTTCCTTGGGTGATGTGGAGGAAAACCCAGGCCCTGCGTGTCCCCAGGCACTCTCATTTGTTGACTTCTGTAATCAAAAAAGCCTTGGTTTCATGCATGTTAACATCAGAAGCTTCCTCCCTAAGTTTGTTTTACTCACTGCTTTAGCACACCCCGCCAACCCTGATGTCCTTGCCATGTCTGAATCCTGGTTTAGGAAGGCCACCAAAAATGTCCATACCCAACTACAACATTTTCCATCAAGATATAACTGCCAAAGGGGGAGGAGTTCCAATCTACTGCAGAGAAAGCTTGCAAAGATCAGTCAGACTTTCCAGGTCTATTCCGACACAGTTCAAACTTCTAATTTAAAAAAATAATCTCTCCAGAAATAAGTCTCTTACTGTTGCAGATCTGTTATAGACCTGTTATAGATCCCCCTCAGCTGCCAGCTATGCCCTGGACACCATATGTGAATTGATTGCCCCACATCTATCTTCAGAGTTCGTTCTGTTAGGTGACCTAAACTGGGATATGCTTAACACCCCAGCAGTCCAACAATCTAAGCCTGATGCCCTCAATCTCACACAAATAATCAAGGAAACCACCAGGTACAACCCTAAATCCGTAAACATGGGCACCCTCATAGATATTATCCTGACCAACTTGCCCTCCAAATACACCTCTGCTGTTTTCAATCAGGATCTCAGCGATCACTGCCTCATTGCCTGCATCCGCTATTGGTCCACGGTCAAATGATCACCCCTCATCACTAAAGATTGGAAAGCTGCCGCGGGCACCCCCCTCTTCAAAAGGGGGTGACACTCTAGACCCAAACTGTTACAGACCTATATCCATCCTGCCCTGCTTTTCTAAAGTCTTTGAAAGCCAAGTTAATAAACAGATCACTGACCATTTCGAATCCCACCGTACCTTCTCCGCTGTGCAATCCGGTTTCCGAGCTGGTCACGGGTGCACCTCAGCCACGCTCAAGGTACTAAACAATATCATAACCGCCATCGATAAAAGACAGTACTGTGCAGCCGTCTTCAACGACCTGGCCAAGGCTCTCGACTCTGTCAATCACTGTATTCTTATCGACAGACTCAATAGCCTTGGTTTCTCAAATGACTGCCTCGCCTGGTTCACCAACTACTTGGACAACTACGAATACCTAGGTGTCTGGCTAGACTGTAAACTCTCCTTCCAGACTCATATCAAACATCTCCAATCCAAAATCAAATGTAGAATCGGCTTTCTATTTCGCAACAAAGCCTCCTTCACTCACGCCGCCAAACTTACCCTCGTAAAACTGACTATCCTACCAATCCTCGACTTCGGCGATATCATCTACAAAATAGCTTCCAATACTCTACTCAGCAAATTGGATGTAGTCTATCACAGTGCCATCCGTTTTGTTACCAAAGCGCCTTATACCACCCACTACTGCGACCTGTATGCTCTAGTTGGCTGGCCCTCGCTACATATTTGTCGCCAGACCCACTGGCTCCAGGACATCTATAAGTCTATGCTAGGTAAAGCTCTGCCTTATCTCAGCTCACTGGTCACGGTAACAACACCCACCCGTAGCACGCGCTCCAGCAGATATATCTCACTGGTCATCCCCAAAGCCAACACCTCCTTTGGCCGCCTTTCCTTACAGTTCTCTGCTGCCAGTGACTGGAACGAATTGCAAAAATCGCTGAAGCTGGAGGGTTACATTTCCCTCACTAACTGTAAACATCAGCCATCTGAGCAGCTAACCGATCGCTGCAGCTGTACATAGCCCATCTGTAAATAGCCCACCCAATCTACCTACCTCATCCCCATATTGTTTATATTTACTTTTCTGCTCTTTTGCACACCAGTATCACTACTTACACACCATCATCTGCTCATCATCATCTGCTCATCTATCACTCTAGTGTTAATCTGCTAAATTGTAATTACTTTGCTACTATGGCCTATTTATTACCATACCTCCTCATGCCATTTGCACACACTGTATATAGACTTCATTTTTTTCCATTGTGTTATTGACTGTACGCTTGTTTTTTCCATTTGTAACTCGGTGTTGTTGTTTCTGTCACACTGCTTTGCTTTATCTTGGCCAGGTTGCAATTGTAAATGAGAACTTGTCCTCAACTAGCTTACCTGGTTAAATAAAGGTGAAAAAAATAAAATCAGGCCTATCTCTGTTGTGTCATCAGGAAACTTGATGATTGAGTTTGAGATGTATGTGGCCACGCAGTCATGGGTGAACAGAGTACAGGAGGGGTCTGAGAACGCACCCCTGTGGGGCCCCTGTGTTGAATATTAGCTTGGCAGAGGTGTTGTTGCCTACCTTCACCACTTGGGGTCAGCCAGTCAGGAAGTCCAGGACCCAGTTGCATAGGGAGGGGTTCAGACCCGGGGCCCTGAGCTTAGTGATGAGCTTGGATGGCACTATGGTGTAGAAGGCTGAACTATTGTCAATAAAAATCATTCTTACATAGGTATTTCTCTTGTCCAGGTGGGATAGGGCAGTGTGCAGTGCAATGGCGATTGTGTCGTCCTTGGATTTGTTGGGGTGGTATGCAAATTGTAGTGTGTCTAGGGTGTCGGTTAAGGTGGAGGTGA
>NC_048569.1:83269279-83291779 GCF_013265735.2 Oncorhynchus mykiss
ACAGCTGGTCCACGATATCTAAGGAAGTCTCGAGGTTTTGCTCACCTGAGGTAGAGTATCTCATGATAAGCTGTAGACCACACTATCTACCTAGAGAGTTTTCATCTGTCTACATACCACCACAGACCGATGCTGGCACTAAGACCACACTCATTGAGCTGTATACCGCCATAAGCAAACAGGAAAAGGCTCATCCAGGTGGTGCTCCTAGTGGACGAGGACTTTAATGCAGGGAAATTGAATCAGTTTTACCAAAAAACTCTCGACCACCTTTACTCCACACACAGAGACTGACCATAATTCTATCATCCTGATTCCTGCTTACAAGCTAAATTTAAAGCAGGAGGCACCAGTGACTCAGCAAATGCTAAGCTACAGGACTGTTTTGCTAGCACAGACTCAAATATGTTCCGGGATTCTTCTGATGGCATTTAGGAGTGTACCACATCAGTCATTGGCTTCATCAAAAAGTGCATCAATGACGTCATCCCCACAGTGACTGTACGTACATACCCCAACTAGAAGCCATGGATTACAGGCAACATTCACTCTGAGCTAAAGGGTAGAGCTGCCGCTTTCAAGGAGCGGGACTCTAACCGGGAAGCTTATAAGATATCCCGCTATGCCCTCCGACGAACCATCAAACAGGCAAAGCATCAATACAGGACTAAGATCGAATCATACAACACCGGCTCCGACACTCATCGGATGTGGCAGAGCTTGAAAACTATTACAGACTACAAAGTGAAACACATCTGAGAGCTGCCCAGTGACAAGAGCCTACCAGATGAGCTAAATTACTTCTATACTCGCTTCGAGGCAAGTAACACTGAAACATGCATGAGAGCATCAGCTGTTCCAGACGACTGTGTGATCATGCTCTCCACAGCCGATGTGAGTAAGACCTTTAAACAGGTCAACATTCACAGACGGATTACCAGGACGTGTAGGATGCGCTGACCAACTGGCAAGTGTCTTCACTGATATTTTCAACCTCAGTCTAATACCAACATGTTTCAAGCAGACCAAACATACTCCCTGTGATCAAGAACACTAAGGTAACCTGTCTAAATGACTACTGACCCCTAGCACTCATGTCTGTGGCCAAGAAGAGCTTTGAAAGACTGGTCATAGCTTACATCAACACCATTATCCCAGAAACCCTAGACCCACTCCAATTTGCATACCGCCCTAACAGATCCACAGATTATGCAATCTCTATTGTACTCTACACTGCCCTTTCCAACCTGGACAAAAGGAAACACCTATGTGAGAATGCTATTCATTGATTACAGCTCAGCGTTTAACACCATAGTGCCCTCAAAGCTCATCACTAAGCTAAGGACCCTGGGACTAAACACCTCCCTCTGCAACTGGATCCTGGACTTCCTGACGGGCCGCCCCCAAGTGGTAAGGGTAGGTAACAACACATCTACCACGCTAATCCTCAACATGGGGGCCCCTTAGGGGTGCGGGCTCAGAGCCCTCCTGTACTCCCTGTTCACTCATGACTGCAGGCCAGGCACGAATGCAACACTATCATTAAGTTTGCTGATGACACAACAGTGGTATCCCTGATCACTGACAACGATGAAACAGCCTATAGGGAGGAGGTCACAGACCTGGCCATATGGTGCCAGGACAACAACCTTTCCTTCATAGTGATCAAGACAAAGGAGATAATTGTGGACTACAAGAAAAGGAGGACCGAGCACGCCCCCATTCTCATCGACGGGGCTGCAGTGGAGCAGGTTGAGAGCTTAAAGTTCCTTGGTGTCCACATGACCAACAAACTAACATGGTCCAAGCACAGCAAGACAGTTGTGAAGAGGGCACAACAAAACCTATTCCCCCTCAGGAGACTGAAAAGATTTGGCATGAGTCCTCAGATCCTCAAAAGGTTATACAGCTGCACCATCGAGAGCATCCTGACTGGTTGCATCACTGTCTGGTACGGCAACTGCTCGTCCTCCGACCGCAAGGCACTACAGAAGGTAGTGCGTACGGCCCAGTACATCACTGTGGCCAAGCTTCCTGTCATCCAGGACCTCTATACCAGACGGTGTCAGAAGAAGGCCTTAAATTGTAAAAGACTCCAGCCACCCTAGTCATTGTTCTCTCTGCTACTGCATGGCAAGCAGTACCGGAGCTCCAAGTCTAGGTCCAAGAGGCTTCTAAACAGCTTCTACCCCCAAGCCATAAGACTCCTGAACATCGAATCAAATGGCTACCCAGACTATTTGCATAGGCCCCCCCCCTCCCCCCTCTTTTACACTGTTGCTATTCTGTTATTATCTATGCATAGTCACTTTAATAACTCTACCTACATGTACATATTAACTCAATTACCTCAACTAACCGGTGCCCCCGCACTCTTATTTTTTTAAAGGTATTTTTTGTTTTAGTTAATTTTTAAATGGCATTGTTGGTTAGGGCTTGTAAGTAAGCATTTCATCGTAAGGTCTACAACTGTTGTATTCGGCGCATGTGACAAATAAGATTTGATTTGATCTGAGTGGGATTTTCGATTTTGATCTCTGGTGACCTTTCTCACCTGAACCTGCAAAGGATGACCATGGCTGTACAGAGAGAAACCAGAGAGGTGCTGTACCCCACCGTGTACAGAGCCTTCACCGACACGTAGTACATGTCCTGCAGTAAACAACAACAGTAAATCAAGAACACATATTCATCAGGGATATTAGCACAGACTGATGCATATACTCATATGTTTGGCATGACCATAAGGAGTTGGCAAGAGAGCAGAAACAGACTGTCCTCCAGGCTAAGGATTATGGGCAATGAGAGTGAGGGTAAGACAGTGTGGAGTGCTCACCGGATGCTCGTGGGTTCCGTTGGGTTTGTCGAACATGCAGGCATCCACATAGTGAGGGAAGGTCTCAGACCAGCCGTCCTCCGTACAGTTACGACTCACCTTCCCTAGCTCTACACACATAATAAACTATGTCAATGGTTAACGCATACAGTAGATTCAACATTTCAAAACATATTCTATTCTTATTTACAATAAAAGTGACTCCAAAATGACACAATACATTATTTACCATTAATTTCTATTGGGCACAATGTAATGTGAAACACAACCAAAACAAACAGCAAAGGCATCCAACAAATTTGTAGTCACAAGCTTCATGTAGTCATTTCATGCTATGAATAAGGGACCAAATACTTAACTTTTGACTACTTTAATACAAATGTAAGTGAATTAGTCCCAATACTTTGGTTCCCCTAAAATGGGGGGACTATGTACATAAAGTGTTGTAATTTCTAAACGGTTTACCCAATATGCATGAAAATACCCTAAAATTATGGCTGGCAGGCTGCACTTTAGCCTCATAGTCATTCTATCATTTTGAATCCAAAGTACTGGAGTACAGAGACAAAAATAATAATAATTGTCACTGTCCCAATACTTTTGGAGCTCACTGTATTTACCAGATGATAAGACAAGAGGTGCAAATCAATGTTAGTTACAATAGATGTACAATGTGGATGTTAACATAAAACAAATAGACAGAGTCATGCCCAAAGTATTGAGATAATTGACAGCTGTCAGTCACTGACCATCATCCTCCTCGCTCATGAACTGGATGAAGAGCTCTGGACAGCTGACCACAACCACCTCTCCCACCCGGGCAGGCTGCCAACACGTCAGGTTATCCCACAACCATGGGCACACTGGGGGCACAACACAACACAGAGATGGTGAGTACCATGATTCAATAAAAAGAGCACAACACTCACAACATTCTTAGACCTTCTTCCGTGGTTGATGGAAAAACACCTTTGAAAGACAAAGATCTGATCTTATAGATTAGAAACAGCTATTGAACCGAAACCTGAGTTAGTTCTGTGGTCAGTGTAAATACTGTGGAAGTACCGATGTTACAATGGGGTATCCATGGGACAGCACAACCTCAATGCTAAGGATCCCTTTTTCGGCAAGGCCACATCTGGCCAGCAGATGGCACTAGAGGCCAAGAAAGATGCAACTGCTCAGTTTGTATAATGCAAACAATGGTAAATGGGTGTTTTCTGGTACTGCTCTAGTGTCTCTCTGTCTGCATCCAAAATTGCACTCTATTCCCTTAGTAATGAACTACTGACCAGAGGCTTTATCTCTAGGATGGTGTGTAGAGTGATGAGGTTTGTCAGGCTTGTCTGGAGGGCTGTGAGGAATACAAAAACACTCAGTATGTCATAGATGGTAGTGTGTGTGTGTTTGTGTGTGCGTGTGTACGTGTGTGAATGTGTGTATAGGGGTGAGTAGCTGTGTGGCAGTCTAATAACACTGACAGTGACTCTGCCAGACTCCCAGTCATTGATATTCACAACCATAGAGACCTCCCTCTTTCTATCACCCTCCCTCCCTCATCTCCCATACTCCCTCTATCCCTCCCCTCCCTTCCTCACTCTATCCCTCTCTTTCTTTCCACCTCTGTCTCCCTCTCCCTCTATCCCTCTCTTTTTCCACCTCTCTCTCTCTCTCTCTCTCTCTGTAGGTGGAGAGTAAGGTGATGTCTAACTACTTCTGGCTGTTCCCATACTCACTCCCTCTGTCGCTCTCCCTCTATCCTTCCCTCTGTACCTCTCTCTCTCTCTCTCTCTCTCTCTCTCTCTCTCTCTCTCTCTCTCTCTCTCTCTCTCTCTCTCTCTCTCTCTCTCTCTCTCTCTCAGTTAAACATTCACATGGTCACATTCATGCTCAGGTCACATAAGAAGAGAGACAACATTGAGTTCTTCTTTCTCTTTCCCTCTCTTCTTTTATGTAGAGAAAAGGGGTCAGTGTGTTTGGCCTTGTTTTAATTCCAGCCACATCGAGCCACAGTGAAAATAGCATCAGAGAGATGCAACCAAGGTCTGAGAAACTGCATCTCTACTGAGACAGAGAGAGAGAAAGAGACAGAGGGAGAGAAAGAAAGAGAGACAGAGAGAAAGAGAGAGAGGCAGACAGAGACAGTGCGAGTGAGAGAGAGTGAGAGAGAGAGAGAGAGAGAGAGAGAGAGGGAGAGAGAGAGAGAGAGAGAGAGAGAGAGAGAGAGAGAAAGAGAGAGAGAAAGAGAGAGAGGTATGGCATGGCACAATGTTATATTAGCACACTAGGGAGGGGGGGGGGGGGGTGTTAACGAGGGCTGGAAACTCAGGATACTAGACAATGAGGACGCTGAGTCAGCTAATATAAATCTCTATAAGTCTGGAACAGTATTGGTACAGGGCAACCCCAAACAGTTTCAGCTGGACTTTAACCTAATCAAATAATTAGCCCAGCAGGAATAGCTCTCCCTTGAGAAAGATACCCTCACTCCGAGCGGGTCAGACCAGACCTTTTCATTATATAACCCCACAGAGGAGCAACCCCAAGTGGAAAGTCAAACCCTCAGCAGAGAGTACTATCCCCTCATTGAAATGAAGGATACATTTTTCTACTGGAGGTAAGGCAGGTGGAGCTGGAACAGCAGGTGATTACACTTCAGTCAGCACAGACCCAGACAACAGCCCAGCACAACAACACCCCCTTAACCAGACCCGGAAAGCTGGAGGTGGAGAGAGACATATCTGCACTCTGGACTGTGGTGAGACAACTTCAACAATATAAAAAGCAAGAGCAGGAGAAGAACAGAGCACTAGAGGAGAGGATAAGACTGCTGGAGGAGAGGGTGAGGGGGATGGCGTGTGACAGAGAGGTGGCCAACCCACTAGAGAGGTGGCCACCCCCGCAGAAAAGCCAGCAGAACAGCCCACACCAGACCCTGACCATAGCGTCGACATCACAGCAGAACAGACAAATGAAGAACCCCAAGCACAGGGGATCTCACCCCCTCTGACCACCCCCCCCCCCCCCCCCCCCCCCTGTCAGCCACCCCGAAAGCCCTCCTGACAAGCCCCCCACACCCACTGAGGCCATAAACAAGACACAGATTGTACTCCTTATAGACTCAAATGGGAAATATACACACCACACACCCAGCGCGCCCTAGACCTTCTGTCTGAGGACCAACTAGGTTCACATAGCCACATAATAATACACACAGGCACAAACGACCTGAGAACACAGCAGGAAATGGTGGCCACAGCACTGAAGGGAGTGATTGAAAAAGCTTCTTCTACTTTCCCCAATGCACAAGTGGTTATAACTGCCCTGCTAACGTTAAAAGACTTCCACCCTGCTACCATACAGCAGGTAAACCAAGTATTTCCTGTGACTCTGCCTCAAAACCAAATGTTTTCCTGGCCCACCACTCCACCCTGGACTAGAACAGCCTCTATGACCAGGTCCACCTATACAAGGCAGCAGTGCCCACCACTCCACCCTGGACTAGAACAGCCTCTATGACCAGGTCCACCTATACAAGGCAGGCAGCAGTGCCCACCACTCTACCCTGGACTAGAACAGCCTCTATGACCAGGTCCACCTATACAAGGCAGGCAGCAGTGCCCACCACTCTACCCTGGACTAGAACAGCCTCTATGACCAGGTCCACCTCTACAAGGCAGGCAGCAGTGCCCACCACCCACCACTTCACACAGAAGCAACAGATCAATAGACACCCCGCCCAGACCAGCGAGACACTCTCCCAGACCTGCGGGACCCCCCCTGGACCTACACATAGAGGACCCACGCCGAGAGGACCTACATCCAGACCACAACACCACCGGCCACATACACACCCCCACCCCAAACAATCAACACCCCCCCAAGTCAACCATGCCCACACCCCATTTAGGCCCCCTCAGATCAGACCTATGCCCCTCCTGTCCAAACCATGCACCCCACCCCTGCAAAGAGGGCCTCAACATGGAAGTCACACATATGCCCAGGCCATGAGCGGGCCAACAGTCCCAACCCCCACTCTCACACTCGCCCAAGCCAATGTACCAGATGCTCAGCAGGCTGTCCTCACACTTACTGGCCTGAGGCCAAACCACAAGGCCAACCACATTGGACACTTTATGTAACACAAAGCCTTCACTATCTCATCCTGGAATATCCAAGGCCTGAGGTCATCTGCCTTTAGCCTAAAGAGCTGGAACCTGAAATCGGAAATACAGTCATTGTCATCCTACAAGAAACCTGGTATAGAGGAGATGGACCCACTGGTTGCCCTCTAGGTTACAGAGAGCTGGTAGTCCCATCCACCAAACTACCAGGTGTGAAACAGGGAAGGGACTCAGGGGGGTATGCTAATTTAGTATAGAGCAGACCTAACTCCATTAAATTAATCAAAACAGGAACATTTTACATTTAGCAAGTCAGTTAAGGTTTTACTGCTAACCTACAAAGCATTACATGGGCTTGCTCCTACCTATCTCTCTGATTTGGTCCTGCCGTACATACCTACACGTATGCTATGGTCACAAGACGCAGGCCTCCTTATTGTCCCTAGAATTTCTAAACAAACAGCTGGAGGCAGGGCTTTCTCCTATAGAGCTCCATTTTTATGGAATTGTCTGCCTATCCATGTGAGAGACGCAGACTCGGTCTCAACCTTTAAGTCTTTACTGAAGACTCATCTCTTCAGTGGGCCATATGATTGAGTGTAGTCTGGCCCAGGAGTGTGAAGGTGAACGGAAAGGCTTGCTGTCTCTGCCTGGCCGGTTCCCCTCTTTCCACTGGGATTCTCTGCCTCTAACCCTATTACAGGGGCTGAGTCACTGGCTTACTGGTGCTCTTTCATGCCGTCCCTAGGAGGGGTGTGTCACTTGAGTGGGTTGAGTCACTGACGTGATCTTCCTGTCTGGGTTGACGCCCCCCCTTGGGTTGTGCCGTGGCGGAGATCTTTGTGGGCTATACTCGGCCTTGTCTCAGGATGGTTAGTTGGTGGTTGAAGATATCCCTCTAGTGGTGTGGGGGCTGTGCTTTGGCAAAGTGGGTGGGGTTATATCCTTCCTGTTTGGCCCTGTCCAGGGGGTATCATCGGATGGGGCCAAAGTGTCTCCTGACCCCTCCTGTCTCAGCCTCCAGTATTTATGCTGCAGTAGTTTATGTGTCGGGGGGCTAGGGTCAGTTTGTTATATCTGGAGTACTTCTCCTGTCTTATCCGGTGTCCTGTGTGAATTGAAGTATGCTCTCTCTAATTCTCTCTTTCTTTCTCTCTCTCAGAGGACTTGAGCCCTAGGACCATGCCTCAGGACTACCTGGCATGATGACTCCTTGCTGTCCCCAGTCCACCTGGCCGTGCAGCTGCTCCAGTTTCAACTGTTCTGCCTGCAGCTATGGAATCCTGACCTGATCACCGGACGTGCTACCTGTCCCAGAACTGTTTTCAACTCTCTAGATACAGCAGGAGTGGTAGAGATACTCTTAATGATCGGCTATGAAAAGCCAACTGACATTTACTCCTGAGGTGCTGACCTGTTGCACCCTCGACAACTACTGTGATTATTATTATTTGACCATGCTGGTCATTTATGAACATTTGAACATCTTGGCCATGTTCTGTTATAATCTCCACCCGGCACAGCCAGAAGAGGACTGGCCACCTTTCATAGCCTGGTTCCTCTCTAGGTTACTTCCTAGGTTTTGGCCTTTCTAGGGAGTTTTTCCTAGCCACCGTGCTTCTACACCTGCATTGCTTGCTGTTTGGGGTTTTAGGCTGGGTTTCTGTACAGCACTTTGAAATATCAGCTGATGTACGAAGGGCTATATAAATACATTTGATTTGATTTGAGTTAAGAACAAATTCTTATTTACAATGACAGCCTAGGAACAGTGGGGCTGTCATTGTGGGGCTGTTGTTCAGGGGCAAAACAACAGATTTTTACCTTGTCAGCTCAGGGATTCGATCTAGCAAACTTTCAGGTTAATGGCCCAACTCTCTAACCACTAGGCTGCCTGCCTCCTCTGGCTAGAAGTTCAAAAGGAAATTATCTTAACAGAGAAAAATGTCCTCCTGTGTGCTACCTATATCCCCCCACTAGAATCCCCATACTTTAATGAAGACAGCTTCTCCATCCTGGAGGGGGAAATCAATCATTTCCAGACCCAGGGACATGTACATGTCTGTGGTGACCTAAATGCCAGAACCAGACAAGAACCTGACACCCTCAGCACACAGGGGAACAAACGCCGGCCTGGAGGTGACAGCATTACCTCCCCCATATACCCCCCTAGGCACAACTACGACAACATTACCAACAAAAACAGGTCACAACTCCTTCAGCTCTGTCGCACGCTGGGTACATACATTGTCAATGGTAGGCTTCGAGGGGACTCCTATGGTAAGTACACCTATAGCTCATCTCTTGGCAGTAGTACTGTAGACTACTTCATCACTGACCTCAACCCAGAGTCTCTCAGAGTTCACAGTCAGCCCACTGAAACCCCTATTTGACCACAGCAAAATCACAGTGTACTTGAACAGAGCAATACTCAATCATGAGGCATCAAAGACAAATGAACTGAGTAATATTAAGAAATGCTATAGATGGAGCGATTGTAGTTTGGAAACCTACCAACAAACAATTAGGCAACAACAAATTGAACTCCTTTTAGACAACTTCCTGGACAAAACGTTCCAAGGTAATGGTGAAGATGATAACTTGGCAGTAGAAAATCTTAACAGTATATTTGACCTTTCAGCTTCCCTATCTAAAAATATAAAAATCTCAAATAGAAAACTGAAGAAAATGAATAACAATGACAAATGGTTTGATGAAGAATGCAAAAATCTAAGAAAGAAATTGAGAAACCTGTCCAACCAAAAACATAGAGACCCGGAAAACCTGAGTCTATGCCTTCACTATGGTGAATCACTAAAACAATACAGAAATACACTACGGAAAAAGAAGGAACAGCACGTCAGAAATCAGCTCAATGTAATTGAAGAATCCATAGACTCTAACCTCTTCTGGGAAAATCGGAAAACACTAAACAAACAACAACACAAAGAATTATATATCCAAAATGGAGATGGATAAACCATGGATAAACCACTTCTCCAATCTTTTTGGCTCTATAACAAAGAACAAACAGCAAAACATATACATGATTAAATACAAATCTTATAATTAACTATTAAAGACTACCAGAACACAGTGGATTCTCCAATTACCTTGAATTAACCTGTTGCGACTCTAGGGGCAGTATTTTCATTTTTGGAAAAAAATGTTCCTGTTTTAAACAGGATATCAGGATAACAGGCTCTCTTCACAAACACAAACACACCCCACAGAGCCCCAGGACAGCAACTCAATTAGACCCAACCGAATCAGGAGAAAACAAAAAGATCATTACTTGACACATTGAAAAGAATTAACAAAAAAAACTCAGCAAACTAGAATGCTATTTGGTCCTAAACAAAGAGTACACAGTGGCAGAATACCTGACCACTGTGACTGACCCAAACTTAAGGAAAGCTTTGACTATGTACAGACTCAGTGAGCATAGCCTTGCTATTGAGAAAGGCCGTCGTAGGCAGACCTGGCTCTCAAGAGGAGAGCCAGGTCTGGAGCTGCACTTCCTAACCTCCTGCCCAATTTATGACCATATTAGAGATACATATTAGAGATACATAGATTACACAGATCCACAAAGAATTCGAAAACAATCCCGATTTTGATAAACTTCCATATCTACTGGGTGAAATACCACAGTGTGCCATCACAGCAGTAAGATTTGTGACCTGTTACCACAAGAAAAGGTCAACCAGTGAAGAACAAACTTCATTTTAAATACAACCTGTCACACCCTGACCTTAGAGATCCTTTATTCTCTATTTTGGGTTAGGTCGGGGTGTGACTAGGGTGGGCATTCTAGTTTTGTTATTTCTATGTTGGCCTGGTATTGTTTCCCAATCAGAGGCAGCTGTCTATCGTTGTCTCTGATTGATCATATTCCCACCTGTTTGTTGTGGGACCTTGTTTGTGTGTAGTGGCCTGTGAGCACTCCATGACTTCATGTTTCGTTTTGCTCTTTATTGTTTTTGTGAGTTTCATTTCAATTAAACATGTGGAACTCTACATGCGCTGCACCTTGGTCCATTTATTCCAACGAACGTGACACAACCCATATTTATGCTTATTTATTTTCCCTTTTGTATTTTAACCATTTGTACATCGTTACAACACTGTATATATACATAATATGACATTTGTAATGTTTTCATTCTTTTGGAACTTCTGTGGTTGTAATGTTTACTGTTAATTTGTATTGTTTATTTCACTTTTGTATATTATCTACTTCACTTGCTTTGGCAATGTTAACATATGTTTCCCATGCCAATAAAGCACCTTAAATTGAGAGAGAGAGAGAGACTCTGACAGAGAGATATTCAGTCTGACAGCCTAGCATCTGCTCTCCATGGTTTATCTCTGCTTCAGCTCAAACAACATCAGTATCAAGGACCAGCCCTACAACTAGCCCTACAACTAGCCTACAACTAGCCGTAACATTCCCCTAATGATCTTCTAGCAACATAACATAATTTTACCTTACATAATATAATGTAACATAACATTATCATCATACCTCTAAAATGTGCCTACAAAAAACAACCCCTAACAATTCCATTCTGTTCAAGAGACAGACAATTTTATATAGCACAGCCATATTTATCATGCGAATCAATCTGTCATATGTGTGTCTATCACCAATCTCTCTGCTGGTTTAGCTCCTCAACCAAGCCTCCCTCCTTCTATTTCACCCTCCCTCTCCCATACTCCATCTATTCCTCCCTTCCTCCATCTCCCACCCTCTCTTTATCCCTTCCTCTCTCTCTCTCTCTCTCTCTCTCTCTCTCTCTCTCTCTCTCTCTCCCTCTATCTCCAATCTCTCTGCTGGTTTAGCTTGAGTGCTCTTCAACCAAGCCTCCATCTTGACAGTCTGGACACACACACACACACACAAGCTCTCATTCCCCCAACACCCCCCTCTCCACACACACATCCTCTGCCTCTCTCCCCCAACTGCTTTCTACAAATTTGTTTTGACAGCTGGTGTGTTCATACTCTCAGAACAAACCACACAGGAGAGGTTTTCTCTGTGAAATAACTCAGGGGAGGCTGCATGTATACTGTATGTAGTAACATCCTGAGCTGTACTGAGATCTGTGTTACAGGGTCCGTCGGGGAGAGGAGGGTAAGGCTGTGGGGCCTGGAGACTGTCTCAATGTACTGTGCGTAGAAGCAGCCTGACCTGTACTAGCTTTACTGGGTTGTCACAGGTTCTGTCGGGAAGAAGGGAGGAAGGTTGTGGGGCTGAGGAGCTTCGAGACTCTATGGTTTAATGTAATCTTCTCTTCACACATCATCTATCCTTCCTGTCACAGAGAGACGGCTGTCACTCACTGGCTGTCAGATCACATTATAGAATCAACACAGGGTCGCTTTATGTTTGTTATTTGTTCTTACGTTCTCTATTTCTTCCTCTCTTTGTCTCACTTTCTCTTTCACGTCCTCTCTACCACGGTAGAACAACAACAGTGCCGATTATGACTTACATGATACTTGGTCAAGACTCATACATATAATGCTTCTCAGTATCCTTCTGTCTATCAGTCTCATACAACACACTGTAACTGGCATCTACCGCTGGGAACAGCTATGCACTGTATGTATGTCTACTCTGTGAATAATCATGAATATGTCAGAGCAAACCAAAAATCTAACCTTTAAAATGATAGCTGTGGATTATGGAGACACAATGTACCCTGAAAAACATTAGAATCCCAAAAGATTGGCTGTATCTGAAATCCTGTTTTCCTAAATAGAGAAACTGAAAGGCAAATCGAGGAATACCTGAAGCTGACAATAATTAATCTAACTGGCACACTAACATTGCAAAATTGAATTACAGAAATGGGGAGCTCTGTATGTGTGTGTTGCTAGGTCTGTAAATGGTCCATATTCACACTTGTCACTTTAAACTTGTCAGATTACTGCCTAACTGCCACAGTTTAGCACAGCTGAATCAATGGTGCTAGGCTGCTAATGAAAATAAAGTGTTTCATCAATATTTAATCTCAAAATGTGTTACCTCGTCAATCTCTAACATATGAATAGAGGTATAAATACTGACACTACAAAACCCCACAAGAGGAGAAGCTGGAAGATACTGTAAATACACCAAACAGATAGACATAGACACACATACGGAACCTACTAAACTCTAGGTCGTTTTCTGGGTCATCCTCTGCCATCCTCTCCATACATTTCTCGTGTTCTCTCTTGATGACACAGTCAGAGTGGTGGAGACTAGACACCTGCAACACAGAAACATGATCTCATTAGAATATATCAAAACAGTGGGATTTAACCATTCTAGTTATATGTCACCTTAGCTGACATATTAGTTCTTAATCACATATGGTGACATACAGAACTATTTACATGGGTTAGAGGTCAGACTACAACAGATCATTACAGACCACCATGTTTAGACATACAGGCCCCAGACTACAACAAACCGTTACAGACCACCAAGTTTAGACATACAGGCCCCAGACTACAACAAACCATTACAGACCACCATGTTTAGACATACAGGCCCCAGACTACAACAAACCATTACAGACCACCAAGTTTAGACATACAGGCCCCAGACTACAACAAACCATTACAGACCACCATGTTTAGACATACAGGCCCCAGACTACAACAAACCATTACAGACCATCATGTTTAGACATACAGGCCCCAGACTACAACAGATCATTAGGAGGATCTTCATTTGAGACAGTTTCCTACAGCAGGAAAATAATATTGCAGCAAAAGGAATAGTGAATTATTATGTGAATTATAATTATTGGACAGTTTATTTGGGGTTGATACATTTTTCGTAAGGGAAAATTAAGTCTGGAAGTGGAAATTACAAACTTCAGAAGCCTTTTTAAACCTCACACTAAAAGTTTTAAATATCCTGCAACAGGGTAAATCAAATGAAGATCCTACATCTGTACAAGCATTGACCACAGACCATTAGGAATACACAGAGGGACGCTGAACAGAAAACCACTTACACAGTTTAATTAGCTGTGTACATCCACCTGTTTGTGTTGCTTACACACCAGTGAGCAGTCACAAGACGTGCTATGCAGAATTAGCTCAGTTCTGCTTAATGTGCTATGTTCATTACTCATGAATATCGAAGATAAAGGCAAGAGTTAAGCCATCCAGGACACAGAGGGCATTTGCCACCAGAAACCAGAACACACACGGAACACCCCCAACATGACAACATGACAACACATAAAGATGAACCATAGATGAACAGAACAGACACTGTATCATCACTGTATTAAGACAAAACAGAGGCAAGCTCATAGCAACAGCCAGGAGCCTGGAGCCACGTACAGATACATGGAGGTCAGGCCCTGAGAGACCCTCTCTGCCACCCCACGCAGCCTGCTGACGGATGCACAAAGCTGGGCTGCCTGTGGAGGGCAAGGGGGGTTGAAAAGGAGAGAGGGGACACTGCCCAGCCTTTGTGCTGGTGTCAGCCCTCAGTCCACGCACACTAGCCCTGGGAGACGTCGGTCCAGCCACGTCATCCTGGCTTTATGAACCTCAGCAGCTCCATGGGGGAGAAGGTTATTATATTATATCCATCACCACCATAGGAGGTGTGGGTTCTTATACTCAACAGAGTTACTGACGTCAGCAACACAACATGGGCGCATACACAGACTGGCTGGAACAACAGTTATTGGCTAGAACCAGTGTAGACATTGACTAAGTAACAAACATAGAAAAAAAAACAACTGTCTACAACTACTGATACTGTAAATAACGACAGTTTTGTGTCCAAAATGAAAGAAAAACACATCACTTGATAAAAAACTATTCCTATGTATCCATAGCTATTCACAATGAGGCATTAGAATTATAGGTCTTCACGGGTCCAACAGACTCGAAATTCTGAGATCCGACCTGTGACCCTAATGGGTCCAGACTGAGCTGGGTTGAGCCTGATATAATTGCCACGGGTCTTGGGTATTTGCAATTATAATTGATTTACCGAATGGACCCGATATGACCCATCCCCTGTTAATTTAATGTGTGTGTGAGCTCGTTATCTGTAGCAGCCAATTGCAACTCAATAAAACGTATAGCTTATGTCCAGCTGAAACTGGGTCCTCGGGACAAGTTGTGATATTGTATTAAAGATGAGAAAAATGTTGGCACGGCCAAATGGTGTGCAAGTCGCTATTCAGGCTTTCTAACATTTAAATATTGTATTATCTATTGTTTTTATCATTATTATTATTATTATATATCATTATTATAGGCCTATTTAAGAATCTAAAACAGTTCTTAAAATATGCAAAAAGTGTTTTGTTTCATTGTGTTGAGACATTTTTGTTGGCTAAAAGACAGTTCAAATTAAGTTTGGACAGTCTTTTTAATTTTGTGGTCCGTATTTAGTTTGAGATACAGTAGGTTAAAAGTAGGCCTGTTGTAAAATAAATAGCATTAGCCTATTGCTGTCATTTGTTGGCTAGGCCAACGATAGGCACTCGCCTTTGTTGGTAATTTCTGCAATTGAGGCATAGCCAGTGAAGCTTTAAACAATTTCTTTAAATATGCAACAAGTGTTTGTTTCATTCTGTTGAGCCATTTTCTTTGACCAAATTAAGTTCCAACTGTAATGTTGTGTTTGTCACAACATAATAGAATTACCAGCCTACTATAGGGCTACACTCACTAATGAAAAGGAAAAAAACAAAACTTTATTTAATACCGCAATATAATAATTACCTCTTCGTATTTTCCCTATAAACAATGCTTGAAGCTGTAAACAATGCTCCAGGTGGGAAAGAAAAGTGTGGAGTGCGATTGAGATTGCGTCATCTGTGGATCTGTTGGGGCGGTATGCCATTTGGAGGGGTCTAGGGTTTCTGGCATGGTGGTGTTGATGTGAGCCATGACCAGCCTTTCAAAGCAATTCATGGCTACCGACGTGAGTACTACGGGGCGGTAATAATTTAGGCAGGTTACCTTCTCTTTCTTGGGCATAGGGACTATGGTGGTCTGTTTGAAACATGTATGTATTACAGACTTGGTCAGGGAGAGGTGGACACTTGCCAGTTGGCCCCCACATATTTTGAGTACACATCCGGGTAATCCGTCTGATCCTGCGGCTTTGTGAATGTTGACCTGTTTAAAGGTCTTGCTCACATGGCTACGAAGAGCGTGATCACACAGTCGTCCAGAACAGCTGGTGCTCTCATGCATGCTTCAATGTTGCTTACCTTGAAGCGAGCATAAAAGGCATTTAGCTCGTCTGGTAGGCTAGTGTCACTGGGCAGTTCGTGGCTGGGTTTCCCTTTGTAGTTCGTAATATTTTTCAAGCCCTGCCACATCTGACAAGCGTCAGAGCCTGTGTAGTAGGATTCAATCCTAGTCCTGTATTGAGGACTAAGCTACAAACAGAACGGAGTTAAATGATTCCAGTCTGCCGTGAAGCATTTATCCATGCATACGGGTAAGAATTTAGCTACATTTTCAGATATAAGTTTCTAATTTAGTCAGAAAGCCATTTTTATTGCAAGTTAAAGCATTCTGTTAGTTAGCTAGCAAACGCTAGCTTGCTGGCTCGCAAGCTAACGTTACCTGTATGATCTGTGTAGTAATATTAAATGAATCAGAAATCCATTTGCATTGCTAGTTATAGCCTAATGTTAGCTAGCTAACATTGAACTTAGTTTGTTAGCTTTAGCTACCTGCAGATTCATACTACAGCTATGACAATGTTTGTATTGGTAGTAGTATGAGTTGGGATTATGCCGGTTCATTGTTTAGCTACCTAGCTACCTACATGTCTAAACAAAAGACTCCATTTAGGCCGGATTATTACATGACCCATCAAATTAGTCAGGTGTGTATGAGGGTGATTGTGGCCATCTATTGTATTTCATGTGTTCAGGTCTAGCTAGACAATAGAGACCCATCCACTTAGCTAGATGTGGCTGGGGGAGGGGTTATAGCATTTTGGGTATCAGTGTGTCGGATAAAAGCGTGGGGTTGCAAAGGGTCTAAAATTTTACAGTACATTTCCTGAATTTTCCCAGAAAATTTTCATGGGAAGTTAAGCCCTGGAATTTGGGGAATGTTGCTTAAATTCATCAAAAAAGTTAGCTTATAACAGTGAACCTTTTTTTTGTGGGATACACATAAGGCAATTCAAGGTTTTGTGGCATATTCTGGTTAAACTATCTCCAATTCAATGGAATTGGAAACCTCTGCATGCACAATGCCTTCTTCCATCACATGTACAACATTCTCAAGATCTTGCACACTAATGAGATGCTATTGAGCCCACACTACTACACTGTCTGAGCCAAGGACTACATGCTTTCTGGTAAGTTTTGATTACAATACTGGCTGGGGTGAATATATTTTATAGGACATATATAATTTTATAATTTTAACTTCTTTGGGGTAGGGGGCAGTATTGGGTAGCTTGGATGAAAAAAGTGCCCAAATTAAGCTGCCTGCTACTCAGCCGTAAAAGCTAGAATATGCATATAATTAGTACATTTGGATAGAAAACACTCTAAAGTTTCTAAAACTGTTTGAATGATGTCTGTGAGTATAACAGTACTCATATGGCAGGCAAACACCTGAGAAAAATCCAACCAGGAATTGGGAAATCTGAGGTTTGTAGTTTTTCAACTCAGCACCCATTGAAGATACAGGGTGAAATTAGTTATGTTTCACTTCCCAAGGCTTCCACTAGATGTCAACAGTATTTAGAACCTGTTTTGAGGATTCTACTCTAAAGGAGGGGCAAATAAGAGCTCTTTGAGTGAGTGGTCTGGCAGAGTGCCACAGCCTCGGTCTGGCGCGCTCACGTGAAAGGTAGCTACGTTCCACTTCATTTATACAGACAAAGGAATTGTCCGGTTGGAACATTACCAAAGTTTTATGTTAAAAACATCCTAAAGATTGATTCCATACTTAGGTTGGCATGTTTCTATGGGCTGTAACGGAACTTTTTGAACTTTTCGTCCGACGTTCGGCCTGAACGCGCTTTTGGATTTGTTTACCAAACGCCCTAACAAAAGAAGATATTTGGACATAACTGACGGACATTATTGAACAAATCAAACATTTATGGTGGAACTGGGATTCCTGGTTTGTTTTCTCCGTAAAGTTGTTTTGAAATCTGACAGCGGTTGCATTAAGGATAAGTTTATCTAAAGTTCCATGTATAATAGTCGTATCTTTATCAATATTTATTATAAGTATTTCTGTAAATTGATGTGGCTCTCTGCAATATCACAGCATGTTTTAGAACTACTGAACGTTACGCGCCAATGTAAACTCAGACTTTTTTATATAAATATGAGCTTTATCAAACAAAACATACATGTATTGTGTAACATGAAGTCCTATGAGTGTCATCTGATGAAGATCATCAAAGGGTAGTGATTCATTTTATCTCTATTTTTGCTTTTTGTGACTCCTCTCTTTGGCTGGAAAAAATGGCTGTGTTTTTCTGTGGCTTGGTGGTGACCTAACATAATCGTTTGTGGTGCTTTCGCTGTAAATCCTTTTTGAAATCAGACACTGTGGCTGGATTAATGAGAATTTTATCTTTAAAATTATGTTAAATACTTGTATGCTTGAGGAATGTTAATTAGGAGATTTTTTTTGGGGGGGGGGGGGGTTCCGCTAGCAGAACCCCAGTCCTAGACAGGTTAACTAGTAAATAGTAGCCTACAGCAAAGTCTGTTTAAATCATTTGTAACTTGTTAACAATTTCTGCTAGTCAGTTTTCGCTAACATGTGGGTTTTAGCTTGCTTGAGCCTGCTACCTGAGGAGTGTTAATTCACCTGTTTCCAAACATGTTTCATTTTTAAATATTTATCTTACAAATGAGGTGTTTAATCTAACTGCTTAACTATTTATCTGCTCATGGAATTGTATTTTTTTTTACTCTGTTTTTTCTCATCTTTACAGGAAAATGCTACAGGCACTACCTGATGTGTGGAGACATTTCACTGCAGCTAATGTAGAAGTAGAAGCTGTGTACATTTGCAAGTACTGTGCCAAATCATATGTGAAGAATGCAACAATGATGCATAATCATCTGGCCATGTGCATAAAGTTCCCTCAGCGCTCACAACAAGCAACATCTGACAAAAGTCCCTCTACTTCTATTCCAGGTGAAACTGATGAATCAGACACCTTATCGATAGCAACAGCTCATGGTCCTCCTGGAATCAGACACCTTATCGATAGCAACAGCTCATGGTCCTCCTGGAATCAAGTTTTTTTGACTCAGTGGAGGAACGTAGTCAGAGAAATGCTGATGAATGTCTTGCTCGAGCTGTGTATGCAACTGGTTCACCTCTGATGCTCACAGGCATTGTGCATTGGAAGAGATTTCTGAATGTTCTCCGCCCAGCATACACCCTCCAACCAGCCATGCTTTATCTACTAATTTGCTGGATACAGAGTTCAACAGAGTTCAAGTGAAGGTCAAGCAAATCATAGAGAAAGCAGACTGTATTGCAATCATCTCTGATGGGTGGTCGAATGTTTGTGGGCAAGGAATAATTAACTACATCATCTCCACCCCTCAATCAGTATTCTACAAGAGCACAGACACAAGGGACAACAGACATACCGGTCCCTACATTGCAGATGAGCTGAAGGCAGTCATCAGTGACCTTGGACCACAGAAGGTATTTGCACTGGTGACAGACAATGCTGCCAACATGAAGGCTGCTTGGTCTAAAGTGGAGGGGTCCTACTCTCACATCACACACATTGGCTGTGCTGCTCATGCATTGAATCTGCTCCTCAAGGACATCATGGCACTGAAAACAATGGATACACTCTACAATTGAGCCAAGGAAAGGTTAGGTATGTGAAGGGTCATCAAGTGATAGCAGCAATCTACCTCACCAAGAAAAGTGAGAAGAATAAGAGCACCACATTGAAGCTGCCCAGCAACACCCATGGTCCTTCTTTGGGAACACACACACCAAAGCACGCAACAGGCTGACCAATACAAGAGCTGAATTGGTGGCGATCCGGGCAAATTTGAGGCTTTTTGAGCCTGACAATGAGCCATGGTTGGAAAGTGAGGCCTCAGTCAGGGTGTTGAGTCTGTTGTTCAAGAGGTGGACATTGAGGAGGTCCAGGAAGAAGACATGGAAGCCTGAGAGGAAGACAACCAAAGCTTTAGTTTCTAGACTATCATTTTACAGATGTATGTTGAAAATGTTTTTGGGAGATGCGATGGATCATTGGGGATCATTCAATATTCCCGTTATTTTGTTGTTCAGTGAAATCATCCCATGTGAAGAGTCAACTCATTTAATTAAAGTTGAATTCGTAACTAAATAGTTTTTTTTATTTCTATTGGAAGGATTTAATCATTTGCAATTATGTCTACTTATGACAAGGTAAGATGTTTATGTTTCTGTCTCCATATTATATGGTAAATATATCCAATACAAAAAACATCTACATTTAAATGGTATTCACATTAATTTGCAAATATTTCCTTTAATTCCCATATATTCCCTTTAATTCCCATATATTCACGTTAATTCCCAAGGAAAGTTTCCACCACCGTGTATTCCCCAAAATGTGCAACCCTAGTTACAAGTTTATCAACTTTCAAAGCGGAATTACTTTCCCATTGTTCCTCAACTGCAGTGTATGATATACCATTTTATAGCTCTGAGTCTCTACTTTCATTCAATGTATAATTTTTTTTTTTAAATATCCATTTTTGCTCCTTTAGACTGAATTGAGGTGGTCGGTCACATATCTGCCTGTGTGTGTGGTCTTTTGCGCTGTGTCCTCTCGCGCCTGGCTTTGTCAGGGTGATTTAAACGATCCCAGAGCAACATTAACTGATCCAGAAAGTGTGCCGCCCTCCCACTGCATGGTTTGATAAGCTCATCATCGGCTAATTGGCCTGGATCAAGACTCGATCTCATCATCATCCTTATGTAGCGTATTGGCGTAGCGTTTCACTGTATTATCACGACACTATTAGACCATCGCTGTGTCCGCACACATTGTATTATCACGTCAGTCAATACAGGTGGCGTATCTTAATTTGATCATCTTGTTATTGTAGGAATTGTCCTGTGCAGCAGGAAATGCAAACGTGTAATCTATTCAAGGTTTAAAAAGGCTTCTAAAAAGATTGTAATTTCCATTTTAATATTTCAGACTTGATTTGTCCTACCGAAAAATGTATTTTTATTTATTTAACTAGGCAAGTCAGTTAAGAACAAATTCTTATTTACAATGACGGCCTACCCTGGCCAAACCCTAACCTGGACGATGCTGTGCGCCACCCTATGGGACTCCCGATCACGGCCGGTTGTGATACAGCCTGGAATTGAACCAGGGTCTGCAGTGTTGCCTCTAGCACTGAGATGCACTGCCTTAGAGCGCTGCACCACCCAGGAGCCCAGTATCAACCCCCACAAAAATTGTTCATTAACTATAATCCACATAACAATTCACATTTCCTGATCCTGAAGGATCATTCTCCTGCTGTGTGAAACTGGCTCACATCTGTAGTTGATACACCAGGTGACAATGCAGACACATTGTAGAGGTGGAGAATCACTAACGCATCACTAGGGACTAATCTTAGGCCATTACAATATGATGGAAGGATTATTTCATAGCCACAATTAGAGGTGGAGAATCAGTAATGCATCACATCTCATCTGCTGATATGAATGAGTGAGATGACATCAGTTCGCCAAGATTAGGCTACTGATGTAGACCTATCCACAAGTTCAGGATATTTGTTCTGTTTCAGGAAAATCACCCACACACAGTTCTGCTTTAGTCCATTGTTCATGCGGAAAATGAATTGAAAGTATTTCTGATAAAAATGATCTTTCTAAATGCAATACATTGTGTGGAAGTGATGACGCGCACACACGCACGCACACACACACACACACACAGACACACACACACACACACACACACACACACACACACACACACACACACACACACACATTATACACAGTATACACAGAAATACTGACAGAATACACTTTAGTGGAGATGTATCATCGGTGCTAATTAGTATGGTGTTGCTAAGCAGCAGGTAGTCAGGCAGAGCGTATTGGAGTGGAGACAGAGGATGAGAGGAAAGCACCACACGACAGGAGAGCGAAAGCGAGAGAGAGTGGATGCATGTGCGCAAATGTGTGTGGCCTTTGTTATATGAGTTATGGTTCATAAACATGAGTTAGTCATGTTTATTGATGAGGGCCATGTCATCCTCCGACTCTGTAACCCAGGCAGGATTAGAGGCCTGATTTGCATTATAAACAGACTCTCTGATTCACCTCATCACTCCATTCATCCCACTCTCTTTCCTCATCTCTCCCTCTCTCTCTA
This sequence comes from Oncorhynchus mykiss, assembly GCF_013265735.2. Classification (NCBI taxonomy): domain Eukaryota; kingdom Metazoa; phylum Chordata; class Actinopteri; order Salmoniformes; family Salmonidae; genus Oncorhynchus; species Oncorhynchus mykiss. The sequence continues at coordinate 83,291,637 of NC_048569.1, forward strand.
TCTCTCTGATTCACCTCATCACTCTATGCATCCCACTCTTTCCTCATCTCTCCCCATCTCTCCATCTCTGAATCACCCCATTTGTACCTCCATCCTTATCTCTTTCTAAATCACTGCTATTCTCCATCCATCTCTCTCTGTCT
>NC_048569.1:83294279-83314279 GCF_013265735.2 Oncorhynchus mykiss
ATCAAACAGGCAAAGCGTCAATACAGGACTAAGATTGAATCGTACTACACCGGCTCCTACGCTCGACGGATGTGTCAGAGCTTGAAAACTATTACAGACTACAAAGGGAAACACAGCCAAGAGCTGCCCAGTGACACGAGCCTACCAGACGAGCTAAATTACTTCTATGCTCGCTTCGAGGCAAGACCTTTAAACAGGTCAACATTCACAAGGCAGCAGGGCCAGACGGATTACCAGGACGTGTACTCTGAGAATGCTCTGACCAACTGGCAAGTGTCTTCACTGACATTTTCAACCTGTCCATGACTGAGTCTGTAATACCAATATGTTTCAAGCAGACCACCATAGTCCCTTTGTCCAAGAACACTAAGGTAACCTGCCTACATTACTACTGACCCCTAGCACTCATGTCTGTAGCCATGAAGTGCTTTGAAAGGCTGGTCATGAATCACATCAACATCATTATCCCCAAAACCCTAGACCCACTCCAATTTCCATACCGCCCCAACAGATCCACAGATGATGCAATCTCTATTGCACTCAACACTGCCTTTTCCAACCTGGACAAAAGGAACGCCTATGTGAGAATGTTATTCATTGACTACAGCTTTGCGTTCAACACCATAGTGCCTGTCAAAGCTCATCAGTAAGCTAAGGACCCTGGGACTAAACACCTCCCTCTGCAACTGGATCCTGGACTTCCTGATGGGCCGCCCCCAAGTGGTAAGGGTAGGTAACAACACATCCTCCACGCTGATCCTCAACATGGGGCCCCCTCAGGGGTGCGTACTCAGGCCCATCCTGTACTCCCTGTTCACTCATGACTGCATGGCCAGGTATGACTCCAACACCATCATCAAGTTTGCCGATAACACAACATGTAGGCCTGATCACCAACAATGATGAGATAGCCAGGTGCCAGGACAACAACCTCTCCCTCAACGTGATCAAGACAAAGGAGATGATTGTGGACCACAGGAAAAGGCTGCAGTGGAACAGGTTGAGAGCTTCAAGTTCCATGGTGTGTCCACATCACCAACAAACTAGCATGGTCCAAACACACTAAGACAGTCGTGAACAGGGCACAACAATACCTATTCCCCCTCAGGAGACTGAAAAGATTTGGCATAGGTCCTCAGATCCTATGGTATGGCAACTGCTCGGCCTCTGACCGCAAGGCACTACAGAGTGTAGTCCGTACGGCCCAGTACATCACTGGGGCAAAGCTTCCTGCCATCCAGGACCTCTATACCAGGCGATATCAGAGGAAGGCCCTAAAAATTGTCAAAGACTCCACGGCATGCGGTACCGGAGAGCCAAGTCTAGGTCCAAGAGGCTTCTAAATAGCTTCTACCCCCAAGTCAAAAACAGCTCATCAAAGGGCTACCCAGACCCCTCTTTTACGCTGCTGCTACTCTCTGTTTATTATCTATGCATAGTGACTTTCACTCTACCTACATGTACATATTACCTCCATTACCTCGACTAACCGGTGCCACCGCACATTGACTCTGTACCGGTACCCCCTGTATATATTATTTATTACTTTTACTTTCAAATGATTATTATTTTTTTCTTAAAACTTCTTAAAGTATTTTTAGTTAAGGGCTTGTAAACATTTCACCTGTTGTATTCGGCGCATGTGACAAATAACATTTGATTTGATTTGAAGCTCTGAAAAGAAAACACACACACACAGAGAAACGGACACATACACACGCACACATACACACTATGTTGGCGGGGGGGATGAAAACAGGCAAAGAGCTGCGTTCCCATGCAAGATGCTTTTGTGTGTGTACACACTGTGCTCTCTTTGATGTGACCCTGGACTCCATGTCAGTTGGGAGAATGATGGGGAATATATTTAACTTCAGAGGATATCTGTCCTTCATATATTCTCTCCTCCAGGAATGGTATTAGTGTGTGTTAATACAGGATAATGCCCAGACCAATCCTTGAGTTAGTCACTGAAGTCTGCCGCTCTATATTTAGACATAGGATTTATGAAGGAAATTAACATACACAGACATATCTCACTCTTCATTATTAATGGGGAGAGAGAGAGAGAGCGGGCGAGAGAAAGAGAAAGGGATAAAGAACAAGAAGGAGAGAGATATATAGAGAGAGAGGATAGAGAACAAGGAGAGAGAGAGAGAGAGAGAGAGAGTGGGGGATAGAGAACAAGGAGAGAGAGAGGGAGAGAGAGAAGAGGGTGAAGAGAGAAATAAGTAAAGAAATAGAGAATCAGACAGACAGAGTAAGAAGGAGACTGAGAAAGAAACAGAGAGGGAGGGGAAAGAGGGAATGTTCAGACAGAAGGCTCTTCATCAAAATCAAAGCTGCCCTGGTTTCTTGCTCCCATTCTGTCTTTCTTTCCCATAAGTCACCGGGGAACTGTATGCATATAGTACAGGCTAAAGCAGCATTTCCCAACTCAAAGGGTGCACATTTGGTTTTTAATTAAGTTAATGCGATTTAGTTGTTGCTATTAGGGCTGGGCGGTATTTTACTATATACCAGTATTTATCCACGGACCGGTTTGGGTTTTTACTTTCCCATCTATAACGATATTTGAATGTTTGGTTTGTTAAATGTGATACGCCGTGTGTAACGTCCATGTTTTATAGTTAACTCCGCTACTTGAGTCATCCCTCTCTGCTCTCTCTCCACACAGACCTAGTCCCACCCCGTCATTCAAGGAGCGTATTTGTTGTTGCTTGACCACGAGACACTTTCGTTCAGTCTGCATGGTCAATGTTGATGACTACGATGTTGTTTCCACTTTGATCTAAATATAAATTCACAAGTGTTCTATAATTACAATATTAGTTTGTGTTTCTTACATCTGCAAACAGCTAGTTTGTGTTTTCTTTGTAAGTTAAGCTAAATCGTGTTAGCCACTAATGCTAATCGCTAGTTAGGTGGCTTGCTAACTAGCAAATAAAAGTAGTGAATCCGAGCAAACGTAGCTAGCTAATACAGCCTGATACCAGTGCTGGTGGAGGCTTAAATCTGCATGTTGTTTGTGCAACAGTATCTTCTAAATCAAAGAGGAAATAGGCGAAGCATGAATACGTTGGCTATATGAATAAAGATTGAATGTAGCCAAAGATTATAGGGTCCCCTAGGAAACACTGAACATCACTTTGGTTCCTAACCTGTCACAATAACTCGTCCATGGCATTTTCATTTGTCATGTCAAACAACACTGTATTCAAAGTGCCCACTATTATTTATATTCTAACTATAGAATTATAATCAACCTTCTATTTCCATGATTCCAAAAGTTCACCAAATGTTTTGATCTAAATCACAAATGCAACATTTGGTTAAAAATAAGGCCTAGAATTTTTGCCCATATCGTGGCAGTGTGGAAATGATCTCAAATGAGTGCAGGAAATGCAGAAATGCAGGAAATTGTTTTAGGTTGAAGTTGAATTCAACAGTATCAAACAATCCAAATGGAGAAAGACCCATTGAAATAACTTAGAATATATGTGTTGTCAAGCTAGGGTCAAGCTCTACTCATAAAGCAAATTTAGAACTTTTATTAATCAGAAACATAAAATATAGAGGTCGACCAATTAATCGCCTTTGCCGATTAATTAGGGCCGATTTCAAGTTTTCATAACAATCGGTAATCAGCCTTTTTTGACGCCGATTATGGACGATTATATTGCAATCCACGAGGAAACTGCATGGCAGGCTGACCACCTGTTACGCGAGTGCAGCATCAAAATGGTAAGTTGCTAGCTAGCATTAAATGTATCTTACAAAAAACAATCAATCTTCACATAATCACTAATTAACTACACATGGTTGATGATATTACTAGGTTAACTAGCTTGTCCTGTGTTGCCTATAATCAAAACGGTGCCTGTTAATTTATCATCGAATCACAGCCTACTTCAACTTCACCAAACGGGTGATGATTTAACAAAAGCACATTTGCAAAAAAAGAACAAGCATTGCACTAATGTACCTAACCATAAACATCAATGCCTTCCTTAAAATCAATACACAGAAGTATGTTTTTAAATCTGCATATTTAGTTAAAAGAAATGCATGTTAGCAGGCAATATTAACTAGGGAAATTGTGTCACTTCTCTTGGGTTCAGTGCAAGCAGAGTCAGTGTATATGCAGCAGTTTGGGCCGCCTGGCTCGTTGCGAACTGTGTGAAGACCATTTCTTCCTAACAAAGACCGTAATTAATTGTCCAGAGTTTTACATAATTATGACATAACATTGAAGGTTGTGCAATGTAACAGCAATATTTAGACTTAGGGTTGCCACCCGTTCGATGAAATACGGAAGGTTCCGTATTTCACTAAAAGAATAAACGTTTTGTTTTTTAAATGATAGTTTCCGGATTTGACCATATTAATGACCAAAGGCTCGTATTTCTGTGTGTTTATTATAATTTAGTCTATGATTTTATATTTGCTAGAGCAGTCTGACTGCGCGGTGGTAGGCAGCAGCAGGCTCGTAAGCATTCATTCAAACAGCACTTTACTGCGTTTGCCAGCAACTCTTAGCAATGCTTGAAGCAAAGCGCTGTTATGACTTCAAGCCTATGAGCTCCCGAGATTAGGCTGGCAATACTAAAGTACCTATAAGAACATCCAATAGTCAAAGGTATATGAAATACAAATGGTAGAGAGAGAAATAGTTGACGCATCATAATTCCTATAATAACTACAACCTAAAACTTCTTAACTGGGAATATTGAAGACTCATGTTAAAAGGAACCACCAGCTTTCATATGTTCTCATGTTCTGAGCAAGGAACTGAAACGTTAGCTTTTTTTACATGGCACACTTTTACTTTCTTCTCCAACACTGTTTTTGCATTATTTAAACCAAACATGTTTCATAATTTATTTGGGAATAAATAGATTTGATGTATGTATTATATTAAGTCAAAAGTGTTCATTGTTCATTCAGTATTGTTGTAATTGTCATTATTACAAATATATATTTAAAAACCGGCAGATTAATTGGTATCAGCTTTTTTTCGTCCTCCAAGAATCGGTATCGGCGTTGAAAAATCATAATCGGTCGACCTCTAATAAAATACCGTCAAAATGTAGAAAAATAGCATGATATGATTTTTATATCGCCAAGCCCTAGTTTCTATCTATGAACAGAACATGTAAGTAACAGTCCTGATATGTCCGTCCTCCCTTGAGAGAGGTGAGTGCAGCATTCTAGCATCTGTATCTGTATGGTGCTGTTGATATACAGTATTATACCTCTCTCAGTTTATACTAGCAGCTTTGTCACTTCTGACCTCTCCTTCCTCCCAGTGGTTCACACTCTACTCCCAGGACACTGACTGCTAGTAATACTGATAGTGATCCTCTACTATACACAGCATCCTGGATCAGTACAGGGAGGTGGATCACACAGACCTAGAGCACTGACTAAACAGATTCAAGAGCGTTTCAGTGTTTCAGGTCAGGTAACTCAGAGGTCACAGTGCAACAGTGTGTTTACGGGGCTGTTGCCGTGCATACCGTGAGATCATGTTATCGTCTCACCATGGCGCCCGCTGGCTACACAGTTACACGTCGCGTTAGAGCACTTTCACGGCTGAGGACATCAATGTCGACACTCACAACTCAGCCCTGCTCCTTTAGTTGTGTCATACGTACTCCACCATAGATTACTCCTGCCTTACATCCCTCTTCCCCTCCTCCTCACTCCCTCCCTCCATCCCCCTATCTCTGCCCTTACACCTTTTAAGTTTATCCCCCTCTCTTTTCACAGACACCTCCTCCTACCTCCATACCCCTCTCTCTTCACAGACACCTCCTCCTACCTCCACCCCCCTCTCTCTTCCCCCACCTCCCTCATCCCCTCCTTCCCCTTCTCTTCCCCTACCTCCCTCCATCCCCCCTTTCCCCCTCTCTTCCCCTACCTCCCTCTGTCCCCCTTTCCCTCTCTTTTCCCCTACCTCTCTCCATCCCCATTCCCTCTCTCTTCCCCTACCTCCCTCTGTCCCCCCTTTCCCCCTCTCTTCCCCTACCTCCCTCCATCCCCCCTTTCCCTCTCTCTTCCCCTACCTCCCTCTGTCCCCCCTTTCCATCTCTCTTCCCCTACCTCCCTCAGTCCCCCCTTTCCCCCTCTCTTCCCCTACCTCCCTCCATCCCCCCTTTCCCCCTCTCTTCCCCTACCTCCCTCTGTCCCCCCTTTCCCCCTCTCTTCCCCTACCTCCCTCTGTCCCCCCTTTCCCCCTCTCTACCCCTACCTCCCTCTGTCCCCCCTTTCCCCCTCACTTCCCCTACCTCCCTCCATCCCCCCTTTCCCCCTCTCTTCCCCTACCTCCCTCCATCCCCCCTTTCCCCCTCTCTTCCCCTACCTCCCTCTGTCCCCCCTTTCCCCCTCTCTTCCCCTACCTCCCTCTGTCCCCCCTTTCCCCCTCTCTACCCCTACCTCCCTCTGTCCCCCCTTTCCCCCTCACTTCCCCTACCTCCCTCCATCCCCCCTTTCCCCCTCTCTTCCCCTACCTCCCTCTGTCCCCCCTTTCCCCCTCTCTACCCCTACCTCCCTCTGTCCCCCCTTTCCCCCTCTCTACCCCTACCTCTCTCCATCCCCCCTTTCCCCCTCTCTTCCCCTACCTCACTCTGTCCCCCCTTTCCCCCTCTCTTCCCCTACCTCCCTCTGTCCCCCCTTTCCCTCTCTCTACCCCTACCTCCCTCCATCCCCCCTTTCCCCCTCACTTCCCCTACCTCCCTCCATCCCCCCTTTCCCTCTCTCTTCCTCTACCTCCCTCTGCCCCCCCCTTTCCCCCTCACTTCCCCTACCTCCCTCCACCCCCCCTTTCCCCCTCTCTACCCCTACCTCCCTCCACCCCCCCTTTCCCTCTCTCTTCCCCTACCTCCCTCTGTCCCCCCTTTCCCCCTCTCTTCCCCTACCTCCCTCTGTCCCCCCTTTCCATCTCTCTTCCCCTACCTCCCTCTGTCCCCCCTTTCCCCCTCTCTACCCCTACCTCCCTCTGTCCCCCCTTTCCCCCTCTCTTCCCCTACCTCTCTCCACCCCCCCTTTCCCTCTCTCTTCCCCTACCTCCCTCTGTCCCCCCTTTCCCCCTCTCTTCCCCTACCTCCCTCTGTCCCCCCTTTCCCCCTCTCTACCCCTACCTCCCTCTGTCCCCCCTTTCCCCCTCTCTTCTCCTACCTCTCTCCACCCCCCCTTTCCCCCTCTCTTCCCATACCTCCCTCCATCCCCCCTTTCCCCCTCTCTTCCCCTACCTCCCTCTGTCCCCCCTTTCCCCCTCTCTTCCCCTACCTCCCTCTGTCCCCCATTTCCCCCTCTCTACCCCTACCTCCCTCTGCCCCCCCTTTCCCCCTCTCTTCCCCTACCTCCCTCTGTCCCCCCTTTCCCCCTCTCTTCCCCTACCTCCCTCTGTCCCCCCTTTCCCCCTCTCTACCCCTACCTCCCTCTGTCCCCCCTTTCCCCCTCTCTTCCCCTACCTCCCTCTGTCCCCCCTTTCCCCCTCTCTTCCCCTACCTCCCTCCACCCCCCTTTCCCCCTCTCTACCCCTACCTCTCTCCACCCCCCTTTCCCCCTCTCTTCCCCTACCTCCCTCTGTCCCCCCTTTCCCCCTCTCTACCCCTACCTCCCTCTGTCCCCCCTTTCCCCCTCTCTACCCCTACCTCCCTCTGTCCCCCCTTTCCCCCTCTCTACCCCTACCTCCCTCTGTCCCCCCTTTCCCCCTCTCTACCCCTACCTCCCTCTGTCCCCCCTTTCCCCCTCTCTTCCCCTACCTCCCTCCATCCCCCCTTTCCCTCTCTCTTCCCCTACCTCCCTCTGTCCCCCCTTTCCCCCTCTCTTCCCCTACCTCCCTCTGTCCCCCCTTTCCCCCTCTCTACCCCTACCTCCCTCTGTCCCCCCTTTCCCCCTCTCTTCCCCTACCTCTCTCCACCCCCCCTTTCCCCCTCTCTTCCCCTACCTCCCTCTGTCCCCCCTTTCCCCCTCTCTACCCCTACCTCCCTCTGTCCCCCCTTTCCCCCTCTCTTCCCCTACCTCCCTCTGTCCCCCCTTTCCCCCTCTCTACCCCTACCTCCCTCTGTCCCCCCTTTCCCCCTCTCTTCCCCTACCTCTCTCCACCCCCCCTTTCCCTCTCTCTTCCCATACCTCCCTCCATCCCCCCTTTCCCTCTCTCTTCCCATACCTCCCTCCATCCCCCCTTTCCCTCTCTCTTCCCCTACCTCTCTCCATCCCCCCTTTCCCCCTCTCTTCCCATACCTCCCTCCATCCCCCTTTCCCTCTCTCTTCCCCTACCTCTCTCCTTTCCCTCCTCTTCCCTGCTCTCACTGACTGTCACACTACATTAACCAATGAGTTTTAGATGAGTGAGTAGTGTCTCTGACCCTGGCATGGTCTGGCTGCTCTCTGTCTGTCTCTACAGTATGTGGTGAAATGAAAACATCACTGAGAGGTAGGAGAGTTCTGGGCCTGTATCCATTAAGCCTCTCATAGTATGAGTGCTGATCTAGGATCAGATCTGCCTTGTCCATGCAATTGTATTGATTGTGATCTAAAAGACAAAACTGATCCTAGATCAACACTCCTACTCTGTGATGATTTATGAATCCCGTCCCAGTACTGACTAGCTGCTATATGGTAAACTACGAGGGGAGGGATGTGCATTGTGCACTGCGTAGTACAGCACCATACTGTAGGACTAAGTGCAAATTAAAACATCACTTCCTTGTATTGTGGTTGCGGCACCACATCAACATGAAGAACAAGGAGTCCCTTTATTTAACTAAGTAGCATAAAGATGCTCAGTCTGTTTGACTTTGTCTTTAGTGTAGTGCTGCTGAGCTGTAACTGGGTCCTATACCTAATGTCCTTTCCTCCTCCTCTGGGCTCTGGGTTCTGCTACACTGGCCTGGCAGCACTGTTAAATGGGCTGATTAAATCTTTAACTATTATTACTCATTCACTCCTCCTTTTGAGTGAGACTGCAGCCATATTGTCTGTATACACAGATTGGCAAATACTGCCAATAATGTGTTTGACCATTATCAAGGAGCAAAGAAAACCACCTATCCCCCAAAACACACACACACGCACACACACAATTTACATGAATACAGTTTAAACACACGCACATTTCAGGCAGATCACTCAAGAGTGACTTCGAAATTATGTTTTGGAGAAACAGAACAATAATGAGCAGGATTTAACCAAGGGTGTCAAAAACACTTCGAAATTTGAAGTTTGGAGCAACATGGGTAAACGGCCTAATTCTGAAGTGAAAATGTGAGAGCTAGTTGCACATTCAGTACGCCTACGCATGCACATAATGTTCAGTGGCTTGCTGCATATACTTTGTTTTGCAAATCAGCTGGTAGTTATTAAGATTAATCAATTTGATGGTACAGAGGCTTTGTAGAACCAACCATCTGAACAGCGACCACAGAGGACAGACTCCAGCCACACACACACACACACACACACACACAAACACACAGTATATTTACCAGGAGCAAGAGAAAAAGGGAAAGCTATATAGTATAAGGCTGCTAGTGTATATTGACCAGTCTTCTACAGTATAACCGATGCTAACAGCAGAGGGGAGAAGATAGAAGAGAACGCTGGGAGAAGAGGAGAGAAGGGAGGAAAGAAGAGAAGGGAGGAAAGAAGAGAAGGGAGGGAGGAGAGAAAATAGGAGAGAAGAGAAGGGAGGGAGGAGAGAAAATAGGAGAGAAGGGAAGGGAGGGAGGAGAGAAAATAGGAGAGAAGGGAAGGGAGGAGAGAAGGGAGGAAAGAAGAGAAGGGAGGGAGGAGAGAAAATAGGAGAGAAGGGGAGGGAGGGAGGAGAGAAAACAGGAGAGAAGGGAAGGGAGGGAGGAGAGAAAATAGGAGAGAAGGGGAGGGAGGGAGGAAAGAAAACAGGAGAGAAGGGAAGGGAGGAGAGAAGGGAGGAAAGAAGAGAAGGGAGTAAGGAGAGAAAATAGGAGAGAAGGGGAGGGAGGGAGGAAAGAAAGAAAACAGGAGAGAATGGAAGGGAGGGGAGAAAACAGGAGAGAAGGGAAGGGAGGGATGAGAGAAAACAGGAGAGAAGGGAAGGGAGGAGAGAAAGCAGTGATTTCATTGATACAATGACAGATTGCAAGGTCACACAGCTGTTTCCTACAGGGTGTGGGCTTTCTGTATATACAGGAACAGGACCATAGAGTGTATCTGCATCCTGTGTAAAAAGGCTTGGATTATACCATGGTCTTGTGTTTGAATCCATATGTTGTATTAATGTATTGTGTGGAAACTAGGGAAAGGATGTAAACATTGATCACAGGAATTTGAGTTTTACACAGAAATAGCCATCTATAGCGCTTGCTATCCATATTATAGACATGTTGGGTTTTTCTGTGGTTGGAAAATTATTAGCATAGCAACAATCCAATAGCAAATCATATTAGCATGATAATCAATCATACAATTATGCTGGACTTCTGTGAGCCCTGGTGCACTGTGGACATTTTGGTATAGCCTAGGCAAAATGTCTTATCCTGGAAGGTTATATTTTTAAGATAAAAATGAAGCTAATTATTGGGAGGGGCAGTATTAACAATTGATATGAAGACAATAATGCTGTGGGCGTGGTGTGTTATACGTAGCAATAGTTTACGTAGCTATAGACCAGACATATATAATTCATATATTATTACATGTATAAAACAGCAGTTGTGTTTTGTTAAAATGTTATGTTATTGTTGTCTTATAACAATAGCATTATATTTAAAAAATTGGCTGCGATTGAGAATAGCTTTAAAAAGCGGTAACAGAAAGGATGCTTGAAGAAGCTTTTCATAGTGTGGCCTTGCAATTACGACGGCAAACATAAATCAATACCCCTCTATTAAAACGTGCTTGATAAATGGCAATGAATTGGGTCCATTGATAAAGAGATATAGTGTCAGATGACAGTGGCCCTGTAAATAAATGCATAACTGCAGTCTGAGCCTAACCTATAATTCAATTCACGGGAGAAAAAAATACCCAATTTACCCACACCATTGGAGTGTTCTTGATGCACAAGACAAGGGCAGTGTGTGTTGTGTCAATTTCCATCGGCTTAAATGTATTATCTTCTATACATTATATTTCCTCCTTCTCTCTATGGGCAAACATCAACCTACCAGCGACTGTAAAGTATCCCTTTAAGCTCAACTCTCCCTCAACACATGCCGCAAGATGCCCGGTCCCCGCGAGGCGATGGTGAGGCGCGCTCGGATCATACTGATACACACCGGCTGCGGTGCAGATTGCATACCGTTATTCGCTCTTGTTCACATGCGAAGCAAGGCACGGAAATCAATAAGGCTGTATGTTAAATAACATCAGAAATATCAATCTCATCTACACTGTTCTCTGAAATGTGCAGATAAACACCGTAGTAACCGCAAAAGAGAAAAACAGCCATTTGTCGTAGCCTATGCAAAACACTTTAGAGGAGATTGGTAGTCCATTACATGATGATGAATAAGCAGACTAGAATTGCTTCAAAAGGAGCGGTCGGGTTGATAATAAATCTTACCATCTCAGCGGTGATATCCATAAAACAACAGCACGACTTGAGTGAAATCTCCTTCTTGGTTTTTAGTGTTGGAGGGGAGAGGAGGAGAACCGCAACACCGGGCGCTTTCGTGGTGCAAAGCAACTCCCTCAGGGCGCAGTCGGACGGCCAGGGAACTTGTGAGATCAGTTAAGCAGGTTCTCCTCACTCGACACCATTTATGAGGGTATTCACGTTAAAGGGAGAGGGCAAAGTTAGAGAATTGAAGATAATTGGAATTGAAGATAATAGTGTGTTCAACGCAGATCTGACTCCGTCTGTGACTCGAATCTCGGTTCGGGGAATTATGACTGTTGTTATTTAATCATGCCATTCCACTGCCTTGCGGTTAACTGCGTGTGGTCACGTCGCTCGATCATGAAGTATGCGCTGCGCATTTCAACAAGCATGCCTCTCTCTCTCTCTCTCTCTTCCTCTCAACACTGAGACAATGCTGTACGTGCACTAACACCCCCACAGAACAGCTGTTTCAAGCCGAGCGTAGTTAGTGAAACCTAACTATCCACACACACTAACTACACAGTGAAACGATATGTTGTCACTTTGTTATGAGTGGTTCAACATGCACTGGATAAATGCTGCATATTTTGTCTCTGTATATAGTCTAATGTTTCAAATTCATCTTTGTCAGTTGATTGGAGGTAAAAGAACAACACAATACTGTCATCTCCAGTGACTGTCTAGCCAAAATAGAAAGGCACATATGGACAAAATTCGACCCAGCCAGTAACCCATTGCATAAGACTTATCCTCAGAGCCATTGAAGATTAGCCAAACACTGCTTACTTGCTCGTAAAATCCCATACACACAATATTTGGACATCATTTTTGTAAATCTCCATCGATGGCCTTTCGCTGGAATAATCATTTAAGTTTAAATTGTGATGACGCATGTACGGGGGAGGACAAGCAGGCAGGCCTTTAGAGAAGTGTATCTAAAAATATGCTCTCTCTCGGACTGACTGACTGACATCAACATTCTGTTCTTCTTCTGGAGAAGAGAGGAACGAGGAAAACAAACCTAGAGCTCTCTTACTTTCTTTCTCAGGGTGGCAAAGACATCTGGTCCCTACATCGACCTGCCTCCTGGTCTGCCTGCCTCCTGGTCTGCCTGACGCCTCCCTCCCTCCCTCCCTCGCTCCCTCCCTCCCTCGCTCCCTCCCTCCCTCCCTCCCTCCCTCCTGGTCTGCCTGACTGCCTCCCTCCCTCCTGGTCTGCCTGCCTCCTGGTCTGCCTGACTGCCTCCCTCCCTCCCTCCCTCCCTCCCTCCTGGTCTGCCTGACTGCCTCCCTCCCTCCCTCCTTGTCTGCCTGACTGCCTCCCTCCCTCCCTCCTGGTCTGCCTGACTGCCTCCCTGTCTCCCTCCCTCCCTCCTGGTCTGCCTGCCTCCTGGTCTGCCTGACTGCCTCCCTCCCTCCCTCCTGGTCTGCCTGACTGCCTCCCTGTCTCCCTCCTGGTCTGCCTGACTGCCTCCCTCCCTCCCTCCTGGTCTGCCTGACTGCCTCCCTGTCTCCCTCCCTCCCTCCTGGTCTGCCTGACTGCCTCCCCCTCTCCCTCCCTCCCTCCCTCCTAGTCTGCCTGCCTCCTGGTCTGCCTTTCTCCTGGTCTGCCTGACTGCCTCCCTCCCTCCCTCCTGGTCTGCCTGACTGCCTCCCTGTCTCCCTCCCTCCCTCCTGGTCTGCCTGACTGCCTCCCTGTCTCCATCCCTCCTGGTCTGCCTGACTGCCTCCCTGTCTCCCTCCCTCCTGGTCTGCCTGCCTCCTGGTCTGCCTGCCTCCTGGTCTGCCTGACTGCCTCCCTCCCTCCCTCCTGGTCTGCCTGACTGCCTCCCTGTCTCCCTCCCTCCCTCCTGGTCTGCCTGTCTCCTGGTCTGCCTGCCTCCTGGTCTGCCTGCCTCCTGGTTTGCCTGACTGCCTCCCTCCCTCCCTCTTGGTCTGCCTGCCTCCTGGTCTGCCTGCCTCCTGGTCTGCCTAACTGCCTCCCTCCCTCCCCCCTGGTCTGCCTGCCTCCTGGTCTGCCTCCCTCCCTCCTGGTCTGTCTGCCTGCTGGTCTACCTGACTGCCTCCCTGCCTTCCTCCCTTCTGGTCTGCTTGGGAAAAAACAGGTATCAGATATGAAAGATAAGAGTTATGAGAGCAGGTGTTTGAGGAGAGTCCCAGTATGAGCAACATAATAGTAGTAATAACATTAATAAAGGCACTCAAGGATACCAGTTTGGGTTGTCTTCCCCATAAGCTCACTACTTGTAACTTCGTCTCAGTCATCCATCACGATAGAGTTATTCTGTATCTCACCGCCATTTTGAGCTTGATTGATTTCTCTGTAACTACAAATGGGAAGTGGGAGCAATGTGGAGTAGTCAATAACACACTTATAACACACAGAACTACTCACTCACACACACCCACATACCAACACTTTCTCTCAATTCATCTCTCTCTCTTTCTCTCTCTCTCTTTCCTTATCTCGTTCCCTCTCTCCGTCCTGCTGTCTTCAGGCCTGGCCTCCCACACAGTAGAAGCGGTGACTCAGGCACCTCCAGCATGCTTTAATGTGATTCCTCTCTGACATGAAGAGAGAAAGGGAGGGGGGAGAGAGAGATAAAGGATGAGAGCGAGAGAGAGCGAGAGAGAGCGAGAGCGAGAGAGAGCGAGAGAGAGCGAGAGAGAGCGAGAGAGCGAGAGAGCGAGAGAGCGAGAGAGCGAGAGCGAGAGAGCGAGAGAGCGAGACAGACAGACAGACAGACAGACAGACAGACAGACAGACAGATAGATAGATAGATAGATAGATAGATAGATAGATAGATAGATAGATAGATAGATAGATAGATAGATAGATAGATAGATAGATAGTGTTCTATGCGTTCGCTTTGGCAATGTACGTGGTAACACTTTCCATGACAATAACGCCTTCTGAATTTGAGAGAGTGAGAGCGATCAGGCAGAAGCAAGCAGCTCAGCTCAGAGATCCACTGCTCTCTGAGGAGCCAGTACGAGCTAGGGGCTAGGGTGTAAGAGCTAGGTGCTAGGGTGTGGAAGCTAGGGGCTGTGGTCTTTCTGGGGGCTGGGATGTGAGGGCTGGAGGCTGACTGGAGATTTCCACTGGCATCATCTGGCTCAGCATCCTCATAACAACACCAATACAGAGCTCCATGTGACCTACGACCTCTCTCCTTGCCTCACTGACTGATGCACTCATGTACTCACTCATCCAGATTAAAGGTTAAATTAATGTGATCGTGACCACCATTTTTTTTGGGGTGTATAGACCTGTATAGCATCTCATATACCCAGGAACATATAGCTACACAATTCTGCCTTGATAAAATGAAGTGCATCCCCTCCTGATTGTGGATGTAAGGCAGCAATCAGGAGACTTGAATTGAAATGTGTTCAGCCGTTTTTAGAGGTCCACTGCTGAGGTGACATCATCACTAATTTATCCTCTTTTTGGAGGGAAATGATATGCCACTGCTGTATGGTGTTACCATGGCAACTGGCCTGTTTCAATGTTTCGGGGTGCAAGAGTAGGGGTAATTATGGATGCAGGGTCGGGAACGTGGGCTAGGGGGCAGTGGAGTCAGGATGTGTTTGTGAATGGGGGATGGGGAGATGGGTGGATGGAGGATGGAGGGATAGAGGAGGGGCTATGAAAGGGGAGGAGATATGGAAGGCAGGAAGAAAAAGAAGAGAAAACTCTCCACACATGAATGGTTTCATAGTCAATCACAGTATCATGCCTTAGCCCCCCAGGGCAGGCAATACTGCCAAGCAACTACATCCATAACTACATCAGTATGTACTAGAAAGATAAATAATGCTGTTCTTTCAGGGAAATGTTGTAAATATATCATGTTACTCCAAACACATTCATTCACGTATAGTATACACAGCTCATATTGAATGAAGTATACAAATGCACTAACACATACGGACATACATCTGTGGACACACGGATGCACGGACGCACCCACAAAAGCATGCACAAATGCTAGTACTCCATGCACTTGCACGCACACACTAGAAACATCTGTGCACACTGATACATCTTCTTGGAACATGGCTGTTCTTCATGACGAAGGAAGAACAGTGATTACCACTCACAGTTTGGCAAGTATAGTCACATCACTGTTAATCAACCGAGAGACAACCCACTGTTACTGTTAAATCTACAAAGAGACTGACGCTTGTATCAACACTGGCTCTGAGCTCTGAACTCTGCCAAGGCACACATGTAGATTTAGAGACAGAGACATATTTGCCTTGTATCCGGTAGGAGCATCAGGGAGGCATCTAACCTAACAGCCATTTCATCTTATAGCCACAAGACTAAAACAAAACACACACAGTTACAGCTCAGGTCATCTCTTCTCTTCTTCGCTCTCTGCGCTCACCATTCATAAGTGGACTGCTGCTCCTATATTGTGTGCTAATCGTTCCTAACAGAGCCAATGTTCATTTGTGAAGGTTACCGATAGCGGATATACTTGGAGGGGGGGGCGTAGAGTGAATGCCAGGGTGATGAATGCTAGCAGGGACGGCCTGTGAATGATAGGTAATGTAAATATGACCCTTTTCTTTCTTTCTTTCTTTCTCCCCCTCTCTCATTCTATTCCTCTCAATCTCTATCTCTCACTCTCTCTCTCTCTCTACCACTGAGTCCTTGTGCTGCCGTGGCAAAAACACAAATTGAAATCACCATGGCAACAGTTCTACCTGAACGCAAGGCTGTGGAAAAGAGCGAACGAAGGAGAAATGGAGAGAGATAGGGAGAGAGATGGGAAGAGGGACAGGGAGATGGAGTGAGAGGTGGAGAGAGAGAAGAGAGAGATAGAAAGAGAGAAGAGAGAGACAAAGAAGAGAGAGAGAGAGCAAAAGAGAGAGAGAGAGAGAGAGAAGAGAAAGAGAGAGAGCGAGCGAGAGAGAGAGAAGAGAGAGAGAGCGACATACTGTATATATATATATATATATATATAGAGCGAGAGAGAACAGAGAGAGCGATATACTGTATATATATATATATATATATATAGAGAGAGAGAGAGAGAGATATACTGTATATATATATAAAGAGAGAGAGAGAGAGAGAGAAGAGAAAGAGAGAGAGCGAGAGAGAGAGAAGAGAGAGAGAGCGACATACTGTATATATATATATATATATATATATAGAGAGAGAGAGAGAGAACAGAGAGAGAGCGATATACTGTATATATATATATATATATATATATATAGAGAGAGAGAGAGAGATATACTGTATATATATATAAAGAGAGAGAGTGCTCTCATAACACATCATGATTTATGAAGGTTTAGAAACTAACATTTGCAACATGTCCATTTTTTACCCAAGCTTAGTCCCAAATGGCACCCTGTTCCCTATATAGTGCACTGCTTTTGACCAGGGCCCATAGTAGTGCACTAGGGAATAGGGTGCCATTTGGGACATACATGGAGAGAAAGAGAAGGGCTGCTGAGACACAACATGTGTTTTTCTTTGAGTGAATCCTAATTTTTTCCCCTTTGTCTCTTTTCTTTGCTCTATGTACCCTTTGCTTTACCAGTAAAACCATCCTTCTCTGTCACCCTGATGTTCAAATCATTCTCCAGTTTCCATGTCCTAGTCAGTCTTATTTTATTTACATCAAACGGCATTGCCTCTACAGTTGCAGAATTCTGGAATAGATGTTATCATGTTGATGGATGGTTAACATATGTTTGTTGAATTCTGAGTTGTACACATTTTTGCACAGATTTGTGCTCTTTTGGTTGATGAAAATGTCACTTGTTATCTCAGTAGACTTTAATCAAGTCTCAACATTCTTCATGTTGTTGAAGTACACTCTTAGAAAATGTGCTATCTAGAACCTCAAAGTGTATGGCTGTCCCCATACGAGAACCCTTTGAAGAACCCATTTTGGTTCCAGAGTGAACCGTTTTGGGTTCAATGTAGAACCCAAAAGGGTTTTACCTGGAACCAAAAAGGGTTCTAGAAAAGGGTTTCCATATGTGTTCTCCTATGGGACAACCCTAGAGACAACCTTTTTTTGGAGGGTTGGAGAGGAGATTAAGAATATAGGAGATGAGGAGTTGAGGAGGAGAGGGAGAGAGGAGGAGGTGAGGAGGAGAGGGAGAGAGAAGGAGGTGAGGAGGAGAGGGAGAGAGGAGGAGGTGAGGAGGAGAGGGAGAGAGGAGGAGGTGAGGAGGTGAGGAGGAGAGGAAGAGAGGAGGAGGTGAGGAGGAGAGGGAGAGAGGAGGAGGTGAGGACGAGAGGGAGAGAGGAGGAGGTGAGGAGGAGAGGGAGAGAGGAGGAGGTGAGGAGGTGAGGAGGAGAGGGAGAGAGGAGGAGGTGAGGAGGAGAGGGAGAGAGGGAAAGAGGAGAAAAGCCCTAGTTGGTTTGACAAAGCATTTTTTACTGGATCATTTTGTTTTCCTCCTGACACCTAGAGGAGCCCTACCTCTCCCTCTCTCCCCTTCTCCCTTTGTCACCTCTCCAGCAGCGCTAGCAGTGTGAAGAGTGCTCCAATACGCTACAGTGTGCTTCAGCAACCCAACAAAAGACCTGGGAGCCATTATAGGAACTGAGACATTGTGAGAGTGTTGATCGGCATGTCTCCTCCCTTCTATCAATAGAGCACTGAGGATGAAGCAGAAAAAGTTCAGGGTCATCTCTTTCTCTCTCTCTCTCTACTTTCTCTTCCTCCTCCCTGTCTCTCTCTCTCTACTTTCTCTTTCTCCTCAACCCTCCCTCCCTCCTCTTCCTACATCCTCTTCCTCCCTCCTCTTCCTCCCTCCCACTATCTCTTAGCCTCTCCCTATCTGCTTCTTGCTTTGTTGGTTCTGTGAATCACTCTTCCTCTCTCTTTCTCTTCCTCCTCCCTGTCTCTCTCTGTCTCTCTCTCTCTCCTTCTCTCGTGCTCTGCTCTCCTCCAGCTCAATAGAGATCTCCACATGGGTCCTCGGTACGCCCATCCGCCTCAATCACCCATCTCCATGGAGACTCTGTATTTTGAAAGTTATAAATCTTGGAAACCTGATTGCTGACATGCAAAACATTTTGGGACTGTATCAACAATGGACTAATGAAACGAATACCCACAAAAAAAATGGGGGTTGAATTTTCCTTTAAGCATTGTTATGGAAAATCTATTTCTTACTGCCCACTCCCCATCTTTTATTTTCTTCCTTCTACTTGGCCACATCTTTCCTCTTTCCTTGTCCTCTATTATAATATTCCTCCTCCCCCTCTTCCTCCTGCTCCAGAGAGAGGGGGGGACAGAGAGAGGGGGGAGACAGAGAGAGGGGGAGACAGAGAGAGGGGGAGACAGAGAGAGGTGGGAGACAGAGAGAAGGGGGAGACAGAGAGAGGGGGGAGACAGAGAGAGTGGGAGACAGAGAGAGGTGGGAGACAGAGAGAAGGGGGAGACAGAGAGAGGGGGGAGACAGAGAGAGTGGGAGACAGAGAGAGGGGGAGACAGAGAGAGGGGGGAGACAGAGAGAGGGGGAGACAGAGAGAGGTGGGAGACAGAGAGAAGGGGGGGACAGAGAGAGGGGGGAGACAGAGAGAGTGGGAGACAGAGAGAGGGGGAGACAGAGAGAGGGGGAGACAGAGAGAGGGGAGACAGAGAGAGGGGGGAGACAGAGAGAGGGGAGACAGAGAGAGGGGGAGACAGAGAGAAGGGAGACAGAGAGAGGGGGGAGAGAGAGGGGGGAGACATATAGAGGGGGAGTCAGAGAGAGGGCAGACAGAGAGAGGGGGGAGACAGAGAGAGGGGGAGACAGAGAGAGTGGAGAGAAGAAAGATTGAGAGAGATATAGAGAGAGAGATTGAGAGGCCGAAAGTGAAAGAGAGAGAGAGAGAGAGAGAGAGAGCGAGAGAGGGAAAGAGAGTGAAAGAGAGAAAGAGAGCAATAATCAGTGACAGACAGACAAAGACAGAGAAAGAGAAAGTACTATGGTGTTAAACATTAAATCCAAACATTGAGCGTAACAAGGGTTGTAATGAATAATACATTCTGCAGTTCTTCTTACTTCTGATGTTGAATGGGTCTGGCAGGCGAGGTGAAAAACGACGAGTAGAGCACGACACAGAACATTTCTTCACAGTGTCACAACAACTGGCTTTCTGGAGGGATTCACAAGCAGTGCTGCTCTCTGGGTCTTTGCTCGTCACATAAAGCACTTTGCTGTTCTACAAGTGGTCTGAGTTTGGGTCGTCAAAATAAATCAAGTATCACCTTCAGCTATGAATGGTTTGAAACTTCATCCCTTTGTTTTTGACACTGATGGAAGAGGAAGTTTTTCTGAGAAGAACATAGCCTACTTTTTTGACATTTGATACAAATTGTCAATATCGCATTTGGAATGTGGAATGATTCAACTGCCAATCCATCAGGATGTATGCATAAGAA
>NC_048569.1:83321779-83354239 GCF_013265735.2 Oncorhynchus mykiss
GGTTGTAATTTCCCTCTGGGCAGGTGTCTAGGTGCCTTGCACTGGGCGCACACAGAGCAGGAGGAAACATAAACCCTCACGTCCTTAGCTAAAGTGGGCCACCAGTACTTCCCACTAAGAAAGCGCACTGTCCGATCGATGCCAAGATGACCAGAGGAGGGTGACGTGTGGGACCAACAGATCAAACGATCGCGGACATCAGACGGAATGTACAGACGTCCAACTCGACACTGGGTGAGAGTCGGCTCTGTACGTAATCCCCGCTCGATGTCCACGTCCACCTCCCACACCACCGGTGCCACCAGGCAAGAAGCCGGATGTATGGGAGTGGGATCCGTGGACAGCTCCTCTGTGTCATACATCCGGGAAAGTGCATCTGCCTTAGTGTTCTGCGAACCTGGTATATAGGATAAGGTGAAAGCAAAACGGGTGAAAAACATGGCCCACCTTGCCTGGCGAGGTTTCAGTCTCCTCGCCGCCCGGATATACTCCAGATTGCGGTGGTCATTCCAAATGAGGAAAGGGTGTTTAGCCCCCCTCAAGCGAATGCCTCCACGCCTTCAGAGCCTTGACAACAGCCAACAGCTCCCGACCCCCCACATCATAGTTTCGCTACGCCGGGCTGAGCTTCTTCGAAAAGAAAGCACAGGTGCGGAGCTTTGGTGGCGTACCCGAGTGCTGAGACAGCACAGTTCCTATCCCAGCCTCGGACGCGTCCACCTCTACTATAAATGCCAAGGAGGGATCAGGATGAGCCAGCACGGGAGTTGAGGTAAACAGAGCCTTCAGGTGACCAAAAGCCCTGTCCGCCCCAGCTGACCACTGCAGTCGCACTGGTCCCCTCTTCAGCAAGGAGGTAATGGGAGCCGCTACCTGACCAAAGCCCCGGATAAACCTCCGGTTGTAGTTGGCAAACCCTAAGAACCGCTGCACCTCCTTTACCGTGGTTGGAGTCAGCCAATTACGCATGGCTGAAATGTGGTCATTTTCCATCTCCACCACTGACCCGGACAGGCGGTACCCTAAGAAGGAGACGGACTGTTGGAAGAACAGACATTTCTCAGCCTTGAAATACAGATCATGCTCCAACAGTCGACCAAGCACCTTGCGCAACAGGGACACATGCTCAGCACGTTGTCATGTCTTTGGCTATGCCGGATTAAGTGACATGACATGCTATTCTATAAAATAATTTATCCGTAATTAATATTACCTGGTTGAGCTAATCATGTAAATGTAATTAACAAGACAGTTGGAGCTGTTATCTTCCGAATAAACTCTTAAAGACCTAGTAATATTTTACATCAATAGCAGTCAATATTGATCGTCACCTTAATTCAGTCTCATCTGAAAGTTGTAAATTCTTGGTTATCTGCACGAACCTTGGCTAACAAGTTGAATCAGCAATGCAAAATTGGGTTTAATTATTTATTTACTAAATAGCTAACTAATCACACAGAATTACATATACACATAATTAATCATAACTTGATTACAAATTACGTCATAAAGGAAAACGTCCCTAGTGGGTGGAACAGATATGACAAACTGGTTACACAAAAGAAAAGGGGCTGGGTTTGAGTGAATGAGCGGGAAGACTGAGGGACACTGTGAGAAGCTGTGCTATCGTAAATACAGTATGTTATGCATTCTAAATTGCCGCCCATTTGGAAAAGGAAAATGCAATAAATATTTACTCTGAGCTGCGCTTTGGTAGGTTGGTGGTAGATGGAAGGCCGTGTTGCCCAACCGAGTCCTTTGTCCTTTGAAGAATGTCTCTGCTGGTAAATTGAATACGTTGTAGTAACGTCGTTGTGTGGTAGACGGGATACTCTGTCTGTTCCTTCATAACCTGCGTTTGCAGCTGCTGCTAAAGGCTAGCTCACGCTGATGTTGGCTTCGTTCTGTAGTTATTATCTGAACCATTCTGAGATCAGACTGTCGTCATCACATCCTCGGAACAGGAGGTTATATTGTCGTCAAGGCTTTATATAGGAAGGGAGAAAAGGGGTGTGTTTCATAGTTTACAACCTATGTCTCTTCGCGTGGGCGGGCCACTGAGTCGGGCCTAATTCACTCATGAAAACCCAAATCTCACATTTTAGAAGATAAAATCACATTTCATCCCATCACGAATAATTTCATATTCAAACATTTAAATTGAACAACAATTCAATTCAAATCAAATCAAATCAAATCAAATGTATTTATATAGCCCTTCATACATCAGCTGATATCTCAAAGTGCTGTACAGAAACCCAGCCTAAAACCCCAAACAGCAAGCAATGCAGGTGTAGAAGCACGGTGGCTAGGAAAAACTCCCTAGAAAGGCCAAAACCTAGGAAGAAACCTAGAGAGGAACCAGGCTATGTGGGGTGGCCAGTCCTCTTCTGGCTGTGCCGGGTGGAGATTATAACAGAACATGGCCAAGATGTTCAAATGTTCATAAATGACCAGCATGGTCGAATAATAATAAGGCAGAACAGTTGAAACTGGAGCAGCAGCACGGTCAGGTGGACTGGGGACAGCAAGGAGTCATCATGTCAGGTAGCCCTGGGGCATGGTCCTAGGGCTCAGGTCAGTTGAAACTGTAGCAGCAGCACGGCCAGCTGGACTGGGGACAGCAAGGAGTCATCATGTCAGATAGTTCTGGGGCATGGTCCTAGGGCTCAGGTCCTCCGAGAGAGAGAAAGAAAGAGAGAAGGAGAGAATTAGAGAACGCACACTTAGATTCACACAGGACACCGAATAGGACAGGAGAAGTACTCCAGATATAACAAACTGACCCTAGCCCCCCGACACATAAACTACTGCAGCATAAAGACTGGAGGCTGAGACAGGAGGGGTCAGGAGACACTGTGGCCCCATCCGAGGACACCCCCGGACAGGGCCAAGTTCCATGTGAATCCGATAACTGTGATGTGTAGACTTTCCACTGTAGAGTTTATGTCATCTTATCATTGATGAGAATGTCTCAGATGACAACCGAACTGACATCATATTCATTAAGTACCACCGCATATGTTCAATTGGTCGGATTACCAGAATATAGTTAATTTCCCCCCACCTTCTGATGTTCCCAGGTGTTTGAAAATGTAACATCAGTAGGGTAGAGAGAGGAAAAAGGGGGAAAGAGGTATTTATGACTGTCATAAACCTACCCCCAGGCCAACGTCATGACAGCGTGTAGCGGAG
Organism: Oncorhynchus mykiss; assembly: GCF_013265735.2. Classification (NCBI taxonomy): domain Eukaryota; kingdom Metazoa; phylum Chordata; class Actinopteri; order Salmoniformes; family Salmonidae; genus Oncorhynchus; species Oncorhynchus mykiss. The sequence goes on from NC_048569.1 coordinate 83,324,975, forward strand.
TATATTAGAATGCCATCTATATGTCATCCCTGAAAATCTCATCTACAAAGAATTGGAAGACTGATGGAGCATTCATCAACCCGTGCAGCATGACGAGGTACTCATAGTGCCCAGAGGTGGTACTAAATGCTGTCTTCCACTCATCCCCCTCCTGGATACGCACCAGGTTGCAAGCGCTCCTGAGATCCAATTTTGTGAAGAAGCGAGCCCTGTGCAATGACTCTGTCACACTGGCTATGAGAGGCAGCGGGTAACTGTACTTCACCGTGATCTGATTTATACCTCGATAGTCAATACATGGGCGTAAACCTCCATCCTTCTTCTTCACAAAAAAATAAACTTGAGGAAGCAGGTGAAGTGGAAGGCCGAATGCATCCCTTTCCCAGAGATTCTGAGAAATATGTTTCCGTAGCCACGTTCTCCTCCTGTGATAGAGGATACACGTGACTCCTGGGAAGTGCTGCGTCTACCAGGAGATTTATCGCACAATCCCCCCGTCGATAGGGTGGTAGTTGAGTCGCCTTCTTCTTACAGAAGGCGAGAGCCAAATCGGCATATTCAGGGGGGATGTGCATGGTGGAGACCTGGTTTCGACTTACCACCGTCATTGCACCTATGGAAACACCTACACACCTCCCTTAGCACTGACGTGACCATCCCTTGAGAGCCCTCTGTTGCCACGAAATAGTGGGGTCATGATTGGCCAACCAGGGAAGCCCCAACACCACAGGAAACGCATGAGAATCGATCAGTCGTGACACATAGACTGTTCAGTCTACTGCTGCATGGCAAGCGGTACCGGAGTGCCAGGTCTAGGACAAAAAGGCTTCTCAACAGTTTTTACCCCAAGACATAAGACTCCTGAACAGGTAATCAAATGGCTACCCGGACTATTTGCATTGTGTTCCCCCCCCAACTCCTACTTTTTACGCTGCCGCTACTCTCTGTTTATCATATATGCATAGTCACTTTAACTATGCATTCATGTACATACTACCTCAATTTCTGCCGACCAACCAGTGCTCCCGCACATTGGCTAACCGGGCTATCTGCATTGTGTCCCACCCACCACCCACCAACCCCTCTTTTACGCTACTGCTACTCTCTGTTCATCATATATGCATAGTCACTTTAACCATATCTACATGTACAAACTACCTCAATCAGCCTGAGTAACCTGTGTCTGTATGTAGCCTCGCTACTTTTATAGCCTCGCTAGCCTGTCTTTTTTACTGTTGTTTTATTTTTTATTTCTTTACCTGCCTATTGTTCACCTAATACCTTTTTTGCACTATTGGTTAGAGTCTGTAAGTAAGCATTTCACTGTAAGGTCTACACCTGCTGTATTTGGCTCATGTGACAAATACATTTTGATTTGATTTGGTGGAGCCATGGATCACCCCAAAGAACACTGCTACTTCAGCCACTCTTTCTACATTTGACTATATTTTCTCTGATCTGGTTGTCTCGGTGGCAGCAAAGGGCTACTCATTTCAAGTGGAGATTTTTTATTTTCTCCCTCTCTCACCTGTCTCCTCATTTGAATTCTATGCTGTCACTGTCACTTGTCCACTCAGCTTGAAATTATTGTCATATATCGCCCACCAGGTGCTCTTGGAGAGTTCCTCAATGAGCTTGACACCTTGACAAGCTCATTTCCTGATTATGGCTCTATGGCTCACCATTCTTCATACTTGGCGACTTCAACCTCCCGAAGTCTGCCTTCGATTAATTTCTATCCAACTCTCACTTTCCCCTCCTTGCCTCTTTTGACCTCACCCTTTCACAATCCCCTCCAACTCACAAGGCAGGCAATACGCTTGACCTCATCTTTACTAGAGGCTGCCCGCCTGCTAATCTCACTGCATCCCCCCTCCAGGTCTCCAATCACAGCTTTGTTTCCTTTTCGGTCTCTTTTTCCTCCAACCGTAAACACTCAGCCCCTACCCAGATTATCATGCGCCGTCACAATTTTTGCTCTCTCTCTCCCACTACTCTCTCCTCTTCTATCCTATCATCTCTCCCTTCTGCTAAATCCCCCTGTCTCCTGATTCTGCCTCTTCGACCCTACTTTCCTCCCTTTCCACATCCTATGACTTGCACTGTCCCCTTTACTCCCGGCCGGCTCGGCCCTCCCCTCTTGCTCTGTGGCTGAGAGACTTCTTGTGCGCTTACAGAACAGGGCTGCGGGCAGCTGAAAACTAAACTTCCGGAGGACCTATCATCCTTTCACTCCCTCTTCTCTACCTTCGCTTTCTCTGCATCTGCTGCTAAAGCCACTTTCTTCCACTCTAAATGTCAAGTTTCTGCCTCTAGCCCTATGAAACTCTTTTCCACCTTGTCCTCCCTCAATAATCCTCCACCCCCTCCCTCCTACCTCCTCCCTCTCTGCAGATGACTTTAACAACCACTTAGAAAAAAAGGTTGACAACCGCTACTCATCCACTCAGACTATTGCGTCCACTGGTCTCATTTACACAGAACTATCCTATGCCTTTACCATTTTCTCCTCTCTCCCCAGATCAGATCCTGCTACTAGTGAGGTCTAGCCACCTGACAACCTGCCCGCTTGACCCCATCCCCTCCTCCAGACCATCTCTGGAGACATTGTCCCATTCCTCACTTCCCTCATCAACTCATCCCTGACCAATGGCTGCATCCCCCCTGACTTTAAAATTGCCCGAGTTGCTCTTCTTGTCACGACTTCCACCGAAGGTGGCTCCTCTCCCTGTTCGGGTGGTGCTCGGCGGTCGTTGTCGATGGTCTACTAGCTGCCACTGATCCTTTTTCCTTTTCTTTTGGTTATGTCTGTTTTGTGTTTCACCTGGTTTCATTTTGATTAATTAGGGGGGTATTTAATTTGACATTTACTTTGGGGTTTTGTGCGGGATTGTTTTTGTTTGAACTGTCAGTGAGTTTGGGTTTCGTTTTATTAGCTCATGTTTTACTGCTGTTTTTCCCTGGACAGTGTCTGAGTGGGGTTTTCGTGGCTATTGCTGTAGTCCGGTGTCCTGCTGTTTTTTGAGCTAGTTTAATAAAATGCCCCTTTCTTTGGAACTTGTTTCTCCTGCGCCTGACTCCACACCCACATCTCCTTGGTGAGATCTGACACCCCTCCTCAAGAAACCAACACTCGACTTATGTGACATCAAAAACTTGAGTGTGCTGTCTCTTACTTTCTCATTAGCTCTCTCAGAATAACCTTCTTGACCCTAACCAGTCAGACTTCAAGACGGGTCACTGAACCGAAACTGTTTTTCTCTGTGTCACGGAGGATCTTCGCATTCCCAAAGCTGACTCTCTCTCCTCTGTTCTCATCCTCCTAGATCTATCCTCTGCCTTCGACACAGTGAACCATCAGATCCTCCTATCCATCCTCTCAGGAATGGACGTCTCAGGCTACGCACACTCTTGGATTGCATACTACCTGGCAGACCGCTCCTACCAGCTGACTTGGAGGGATCTGTGTCTGCACCACGTACTCCCACTACCGGTATCCCCAAGGGCTCGGTGCTAGGCCCTCTCAAGTTCAACCTTGACAAGACTGAACTGCTCTTCCTCCCGGGGAAGGCCTGCCCGCTCAAAGATGTCTCCATCATGGTTGACAACTCCAGTGTCGCCCTTCAAGATTGCAAAGAACTCTGTCGTTCTCTGCAAACATTGAAGCAGTGACCTGCTCCTGCAGGTTCATGCTCTAGAACATCCGTAGTGTACTACCCTTCTTCAGACAGGTAGTGGTACAGGTCCTAATCCAAGCAGTTGTCCTCTCCCATCTGGACTACTGCAACTGGACTACTGTTGGCTGGGCTCCGTGCTTGTGCCATCAAACCCCTCAACTTATCCAGAATGCAGCAACCAGCATTGTTTTCAACCTTCCCGATTTCTCTCATGTCACATCACTCCTCCGCACACACCACTGGCTTCCAGTCAAAGCTTGCTACAAGACCATGGTTCTTGTCTATGGAACAGCAAGAGGAACTGTCCCTCCCTACCTTCAGGCTATGAACAAACCCTGCACCCCAACCCGAGCACTCTGTTCTGCCACCTAAGGTCTCTTGGCCTTCCCCCTGAAGCTAGGACAGCATAGTCCCTACCCATCATCCGAAAACATCTGAAACCCTACATCTTCAAACATTATCTTCAATAATCAATTTTCACCTGAACCAACCCAGATAAATAAAACATTATATAAACCACCTCCCTCCATCACCTCCCTCCATCACCTCTCTCCATCACCTCCCACCATCTTTCCCTCCATCATTGCCATTAGTGTCAGGGTGAAATCAGATAAAAGCCCCATACTGAACCAATCTGAGTTAAATGGCTTGATTACAGTTTTTTTTGATTGCTTAAGCACGATTTTCAAAACAGGGCCCGTGTTTTCAAAACACTACACACAATTAGCACAACCACACACCCAAATAGCAAAACACTACAGATCCTTTACAAAATGTAACACTCTTGTAAAAACTATACACTTCTTTTTAAAAACCACACTTTGTTACCATATGAAATGCACACGTTTCAAATTACTATACTCTGTTTGCACGAGTTACACTCTGCTGTGATAAACCTAAAACACTTTTAGCACTTCTACTTCCCTATGATTAGAGTAGGCTACTATCAATAAAGTACAAATATAATGTAAATTCACCAAACACTACACAACACCAATGTTGCAGACTGAAGAAACTAATTTATTTCTCAACACGCCCAAAATGTTGACATGGAGATTCATAATACTGTAACCAAACATCACTTTACGTATTGTAAGTTTAAAAAAAATTACAGTTTTTTTTGATGGCTTACACACTAAAATTAAAAGTAGTACACTATTATCAAAACCTTACACTCAAGAATCAAAACATCAGCCCATATTTGCACAACTATAAGCACATTGTCAACCTCACACTTGTTGCAAAACTATACACACAGTGATTTGCAAAACACTAAACACACTTAACATACATTACACATAAAAATCTATCATGAAGTCACGTCCTTGCAATACCAAAGCACTGACTGTCAAATTACCACACCGTCCAACCAATTGGTTAAACGCAGTCATCAGGTGTGCAAACACTCGTTTGCTTAATTGTAGACACACCAATCAGGTGTATAAGCACTATAAAAAGCAGCAGGTGAGTTTATCGGTCTTCAAGCACAATGGAAAGAGTCAGAGAAAGAGTAAGACGAGGAGGAGGAGGAGGAGGACGATGACGAGGAGAACTTCTGTTACCTTTTCCTGTGAAATTACTGTATTATTGTATACTGTTTTTTTCTACATAGGATTGAGGGTCAGGGTCGACAAGGGGGAAGGCCTCCTATGTTCACAGAACAGCAAGAGAGGGAGATAGTAAACATGGTTTTGGCCAACAATGCTATAACACTCAAGCAGCTCCAAGCTAACATTGTCAATAACCACGCCATTTTCAACGATATCCATCAGGTCTCAACATCAACACTGGCACGCATCCTAAAAAAAAACATATTCAAATGAAGCAAATTTATCGAGTGCCTTTCGAGCGCAATTCCGAAAGGGTGAAACGACTGCGGCATGATTATGCAGTGGTTTGTATTCACTTTAGCAGTGTGATCTTGCATACTGTCTCACAATCTTTTACTGTACTGTAATATGTATACTAGATCTACACTGAACTACACAATTTTGCCTGACACTGTTGTTCAGAGAGTTTTACGAATGGATGGAGAGGAGATCCAGCATGAGTTCATTTACGTAGATGAGGCTGGGTTCAACCTGACGAGTACATGAATGAGGGGAAGAAACATCATTGGCTACAGGGCTATAGTCAATGTCCCAGGGCAACGTGGGGGTTCTCCGTCCTGTTTATTATTTAGAAATTATTGTATGTACGTTTGGCACCTGTTTATTCTCTACTTTAACTAAAAGCCCTCACCTTGGGCAGAAAACCATACTATCCTTACCTGCCTCCTTACTGCTACATCCATCATGACAGTCTACCTCACCGTCATTTACCCTAACTATCGCAGGATTTTCCATTTAATTGAAATTGTAATTTTCTTTTGCCAGAATCATGTTTTAATTTGCTTTGCGAATTTGACATTTTGAATATCTATAAGACCAAAAGAGCTGTATATTATACGACACAGATCTCAAAATCCGGTGCCTGTCGTTATTTGTTCTGGTGTTTCTTAAGGGTATTGTCTCTCCTCTCTCTGCTTTCTCAGTCCAAGTAAAAAATGGGTTCATTTTCAGAGTCAGGGGTTTTGTAGGTGGGAAGCATGTGGGCTGGGCTGCAACAGTTTATTTGAAATGTAGATTATGAGAAGCTCTGTGTGTCTGTTGCTCTGTAGAGCTGTGGCTGCTGCTTTCATCCTTCCTATGAAAAATGCATGCTGTGATCTCATTATCCTGCACTGTGTCCCAAAAGGCACCTTATTTCCTATATACTGTAGTTTGCACTACTTTTGACCAGAGCCATAGGGCGCTGGTTAAAAGTAGTGCACTATATAGGGAATAGGGTGCCATTTGGGATGGAGACCTGCTCTGCTCTTAGAGCAGTACCTAAAATCAAACCTTGGAGTGAGGAGGGTTGAGGAGGAGGGGAGGAGGAAGGGGTGAGGAGAGCAGAGGAGGGTTGAGGAGACGTGAGGAGGGGAGGAGGGTTGAGGATGAGTGAGGAGGGTTGAGGAGGAGGGAGGAAGGGGAGGGAGGGTGAAGAGACGGGAGGAGTGAGGAGGTGAGCAGGAAAAGGAGCAATGGGCGGAAGGGGTGAGCAGGGGGGAGGATGAGGAGGGGGAGGAAGGGTGAGGAGGGGAAGAGAGGAGAGGAGTGTTGAGGAGGAGCGAGGAGGGGAGCAGGGGAAGGAGCAAGGGCAGGAAGGTGTAAGGAGGGGGAGGAGGAGGAGGGGGAGAAGGGGGAGGAGTGGGAAGAGAGGGGAGGAAGACTGAGTATATGCGTGTGTTTTCTTAGTGTGAATCTCTGCCAACAGACAAAGAGTGAATGAGGGGAGGAAGGGTGTGTGTTATTGTTTGCCCCACCACCTCCCTGTACACAGTCAATGTTACATTCTGTCATCTCATAGTAGCTGGAGGTTTTCAGCCCAGAACACAACTATCTCATCAGTAAATTAGCAGCAGGTGTGGAGACCAAATGTGAGATCCATGTTTTAAACAATTACAGCTATTATGGGTGAGGGCTGTGCCTGGCTCCCTGCTGTAATGGTGGTAAAACACATCACATGTCATAAAACACAGCACATCTCACAAAACACAGTACATCTCTTAAAACACAGTACATCTCATAAACCACAGTACATCTCATGAAACACAGTACTTGTCATTAATTAAAACACAGCACATATCATAAAAAACAGCACATCTCATAAAACACAGTACATGTCATTAATTTAAACACAGCACATCTTATAAAACACATCACATGTCATAAAACACAGCACATCTCACAAAACACAGTACATCTCTTAAAACACAGTACATCTCATAAACCACAGTACATCTCATGAAACACAGTACATGTCATTAATTAAAACACAGCACATCTCATAAAACACAGCACATCTCATAAAACACAGTACATGTCATTAATTTAAACACAGCACATCTCATAAAACACATCACATCTCATAAAACACAGTACATGTCATTAATTTAAACACAGCACATCTCATAAAACACATCACATCTCATAAAACACAGTACATGTCATTAATTTAAACACAGCACATCTCATAAAGCACATCACATCTCATAAAACACAGCACATCTCACAAAACACAGTACATGTCATTAATTTAAACACAGCACATCTCATAAAACACATCACATCTCATAAAACACAGCACATCTCATAAAATACAGTACATGTCATTAATTTAAACACAGCACATCTCATAAAACACATCATATCTCATAAAACACAGTACATGTCATTAATTTAAACACAGCACATCTCATAAAACACAGCACATCTCACAAAACATAGCACATCTCATAAAAAACAGCACATCTCATAAAACACAGTACATGTCATTAATTTAAACACAGCACATCTCATAAAACACATCACATCTCATAATATACAGCACATCTCATAAAACACAGTGCATCTCAAAAAACACAGTACATCTCATAAAACACAGCACATCTCATAAAACACAGTACATGTCATTAATTTAAACACAGCACATCTCATAAAACACATCACATCTCATAAAACACAGTACATGTCATTAATTTAAACACAGCACATCTCATAAAACATATCACATCTCATAAAACACAGTACATGTCATTAATTTAAACACAGCACATCTCATAAAACACAGTACATCTCATAAAACACAGCACATCTCATAAAACACAGCACATCTCACAAAACACAGTACATGTCATTAATTTAAACACAGCACATCTCATAAAACACAGTACATGTCATTATTTTAAACACAGCACATCTCATAAAACACAGCACATCTCGTAAAACACAGTACATGTCATTAATTTAAACTCAGCACATCTCATAAAACACAGCACATCTCACAATACACAGTACATCTCATAAAACACATCACATCTCATAAAACACAGCACATCTCATAAAACACAGTACACGTCATTAATTTAAAAACAGCACAACTCATAAAACACAGCACATCTCATAGTACACACTACATGTCATTAATTTAAACACAGCACATCTCATAAAACACATCACATCTCATAAAACAGTACATCTCATAAAAAACAGTACACGTCATTAATTTAAACACATCACATCTCATAACACACAGCACATCTCATAAAACACAGCACATCTCACAAAACATAGCACATCTCATAAAACACAGCACATCTCATAAAACACATCACATCTCATAAAACACAGTACATGTCATTAATTTAAACACAGCACATCTCATAAAACATATCACATCTCATAAAACACAGTACATGTCATTAATTTAAACACAGCACATCTCATAAAACACAGTACATCTCATAAAACACAGCACATCTCATAAAACACAGCACATCTCACAAAACACAGTACATGTCATTAATTTAAACACAGCACATCTCATAAAACACAGTACATGTCATTATTTTAAACACAGCACATCTCATAAAACACAGCACATCTCGTAAAACACAGTACATGTCATTAATTTAAACTCAGCACATCTCATAAAACACAGCACATCTCACAATACACAGTACATCTCATAAAACACATCACATCTCATAAAACACAGCACATCTCATAAAACACAGTACACGTCATTAATTTAAAAACAGCACAACTCATAAAACACAGCACATCTCATAGTACACACTACATGTCATTAATTTAAACACAGCACATCTCATAAAACACATCACATCTCATAAAACAGTACATCTCATAAAAAACAGTACACGTCATTAATTTAAACACAGCACAACTCATAGAACACAGTACATCTCATAAAACACAGTACATGTCATTATTTTAAACACAGCACATCTCATAAAACACAGCACATCTCACAAAATACAGTACATCTCATAAAACACATCACATCTCATAACACACAGCACATCTCATAAAACACAGCACATCTCACAAAACATAGCACATCTCATAAAACACAGCACATCTCATAAAACACAGTACATCTCACAAAACACAGTACATCTCATAAAACAGTACATCTCATAAAAACAGTACATATCATTAATTTAAACACAGCACAACTCATAGAACACAGTACATTCATAAAACACAGTACATGTCATTAATTTAAACACAGCACATCTCGTAAAACACAGCACATCTCACAAAACACAGTACATCTCATAAAACACATCACATCTCATAAAACACAGCACATCTCACAAAACACAGTACATCTCATAAAACACATCACATCTCATAAAACACAGCACATCTCACAAAACCAAGCACATCTCATAAAACACAGCACATCTCATAAAACACAGCACATGTCATTAATTTAAACACAGCACAGCTCATAAAACACATCACATCTCATAAAACACAGCACATGTCATTAATTTAAACACAGCACATCTCATAAAACACATCACATCTCATAAAACACAGTACATGTCATTAATTTAAACACAGCACATCTCATAAAACACAGTAAATCTCATAAAACACATCACATCTCATAAAACACAGCACATCTCATAAAAAACAGTACATGTCATTAATTTAAACACAGCACATCTCATAAGACCCAGCACATCTCATAAAACACAGTACATGTCATTAATTTAAACACAGCACATCTCATAAAACACAGCACATCTCACAAAATACAGTACATCTCATAAAACACATCAGATCTCATAAAACACAGCACATCTCACAAAACATAGCACATCTCATAAAACACAGCACATCTCATAAAACACAGTACATCTCACAAAACACAGTACATCTCATAAAACAGTACATCTCATAAAAAAACAGTACACGTCATTAATTTAAACACAGCACAACTCATAGAACACAGTACATCTCATAAAACACAGTACATGTCATTATTTTAAACACAGCACATCTCATAAAACACAGCACATCTCGTAAAACACAGTACATGTCATTAATTTAAACTCAGCACATCTCATAAAACACAGCACATCTCACAATACACAGTACATCTCATAAAACACATCACATCTCATAAAACACAGCACATCTCATAAAACACAGTACATGTCATTAATTTAAACACAGCACATCTCATAAAACACAGCACATCTCATAAAACACAGTACATGTCATTCATTTAAACACAGCACATCTCATAAAACACATCACATCTCATAAAACAGTACATCTCATAAAAAACAGTACACGTCATTAATTTAAACACAGCACAACTCATAAAACACAGCACATCTCACAAAACACAGTACATCTCATAAAACACATCACATCTCATAAAACACAGCACATCTCACAAAACCAAGCACATCTCATAAAACACAGCACATCTCATAAAACACAGCACATGTCATTAATTTAAACACAGCACAGCTCATAAAACACATCACATCTCATAAAACACAGCACATGTCATTAATTTAAACACAGCACATCTCATAAAACACATCACATCTCATAAAACACAGTACATGTCATTAATTTAAACACAGCACATCTCATAAAACACAGTACATCTCATAAAACACATCACATCTCATAAAACACAGCACATCTCACAAAACACAGTACATGTCATCAATTTAAACACAGCACATCTCATAAAAAACAGTACATGTCATTAATTTAAACACAGCACATCTCATAAGACCCAGCACATCTCATAAAACACAGCACATCTCACAAAACCAAGCACATCTCATAAAACACAGCACATCTCATAAAACACAGCACATGTCATTAATTTAAACACAGCACAGCTCATAAAACACATCACATCTCATAAAACACAGCACATGTCATTAATTTAAACACAGCACATCTCATAAAACACATCACATCTCATAAAACACAGTACATGTCATTAATTTAAACACAGCACATCTCATAAAACACAGTACATCTCATAAAACACATCACATCTCATAAAACACAGCACATCTCACAAAACACAGTACATGTCATCAATTTAAACACAGCACATCTCATAAAAAACAGTACATGTCATTAATTTAAACACAGCACATCTCATAAGACCCAGCACATCTCATAAAACACAGTACATGTCATTAATTTAAACACAGCACATCTCATAAAACACAGCACATCTCAAAAAACACAGTACATCTCATAAAACACATCAGATCTCATAAAACACAGCACATCTCACAAAACATAGCACATCTCATAAAACACAGCACATCTCATAAAACACAGTACATCTCACAAAACACAGTACATCTCATAAAACAGTACATCTCATAAAAAAACAGTACACGTCATTAATTTAAACACAGCACAACTCATAGAACACAGTACATCTCATAAAACACAGTACATGTCATTATTTTAAACACAGCACATCTCATAAAACACAGCACATCTCGTAAAACACAGTACATGTCATTAATTTAAACTCAGCACATCTCATAAAACACAGCACATCTCACAATACACAGTACATCTCATAAAACACATCACATCTCATAAAACACAGCACATCTCATAAAACACAGTACATGTCATTAATTTAAACACAGCACATCTCATAAAACACAGCACATCTCATAAAACACAGTACATGTCATTCATTTAAACACAGCACATCTCATAAAACACAGCACATCTCACAAAACCAAGCACATCTCATAAAACACAGCACATCTCATAAAACACAGCACATGTCATTAATTTAAACACAGCACAGCTCATAAAACACATCACATCTCATAAAACACAGCACATGTCATTAATTTAAACACAGCACATCTCATAAAACACATCACATCTCATAAAACACAGTACATGTCATTAATTTAAACACAGCACATCTCATAAAACACAGTACATCTCATAAAACACATCACATCTCATAAAACACAGCACATCTCACAAAACACAGTACATGTCATCAATTTAAACACAGCACATCTCATAAAAAACAGTACATGTCATTAATTTAAACACAGCACATCTCATAAGACCCAGCACATCTCATAAAACACAGTACATGTCATTAATTTAAACACAGCACATCTCATAAAACACAGCACATCTCACAAAACACAGTACATCTCATAAAACACATCAGATCTCATAAAACACAGCACATCTCACAAAACATAGCACATCTCATAAAACACAGCACATCTCATAAAACACAGTACATCTCACAAAACACAGTACATCTCATAAAACAGTACATCTCATAAAAAAACAGTACACGTCATTAATTTAAACACAGCACAACTCATAGAACACAGTACATCTCATAAAACACAGTACATGTCATTATTTTAAACACAGCACATCTCATAAAACACAGCACATCTCGTAAAACACAGTACATGTCATTAATTTAAACTCAGCACATCTCATAAAACACAGCACATCTCACAATACACAGTACATCTCATAAAACACATCACATCTCATAAAACACAGCACATCTCATAAAACACAGTACATGTCATTAATTTAAACACAGCACATCTCATAAAACACAGCACATCTCATAAAACACAGTACATGTCATTCATTTAAACACAGCACATCTCATAAAACACATCACATCTCATAAAACAGTACATCTCATAAAAAACAGTACACGTCATTAATTTAAACACAGCACAACTCATAGAACACAGTACATCTCATAAAACACAGTACATGTCATTATTTTAAACACAGCACATCTCATAAAACACAGCACATCTCGTAAAACACAGTATATGTCATTAATTTAAACACAGCACATCTCATAAAACACAGCACATCTCACAAAACACAGTACATCTCATAAAACACATCACATCTCATAAAACACAGCACATCTCATAAAACACAGTACATGTCATTAATTTAAACACAGCACATCTCATAAAACACAGCACATCTCACAAAACACAGTACATCTCATAAAACACATCACATCTCATAAAACACAGCACATCTCACAAAACCAAGCACATCTTATAAAACACAGCACATCTCATAAAACAAAGTACATGTCATTAATTTAAACACAGCACATCTCATAAAACACATCACATCTCATAAAATACAGTACATGTCATTAATTTAAACACAGCACATCTCATAAAACATATCACATCTCATAAAACACAGTACATGTCATTAATTTAAACACAGCACATCTCATAAAACACAGTACATCTCATAAAACACAGCACATCTCATAAAACACAGCACATCTCACAAAACACAGTACATGTCATTAATTTAAACACAGCACATCTCATAAAACACAGTACATGTCATTATTTTAAACACAGCACATCTCATAAAACACAGCACATCTCGTAAAACACAGTACATGTCATTAATTTAAACTCAGCACATCTCATAAAACACAGCACATCTCACAATACACAGTACATCTCATGAAACACATCACATCTCATAAAACACACCACATCTCATAAAACACAGTACACGTCATTAATTTAAAAACAGCACAACTCATAAAACACAGCACATCTCATATTACACACTACATGTCATTAATTTAAACACAGCACATCTCATAAAACACATCACATCTCATAAAACAGTACATCTCATAAAAAACAGTACACGTCATTAATTTAAACACAGCACAACTCATAGAACACAGTACATCTCATAAAACACAGTACATGTCATTATTTTAAACACAGCACATCTCATAAAACACAGCACATCTCACAAAATACAGTACATCTCATAAAACACATCACATCTCATAAAACACAGCACATCTCATAAAACACAGTACATGTCATTAATTTAAACACAGCACATCTCATAAAACACAGCACATCTCACAAAACACAGTACATCTCATAAAACACATCACATCTCATAAAACACAGCACATCTCACAAACCAGGCACATCTCATAAAACACAGCACATCTCATAAAACACATCACATCTCATAAAACACAGTACATGTCATTAATTTAAACACAGCACATCTCATAAAACATATCACATCTCATAAAACACAGTACATGTCATTAATTTAAACACAGCACATCTCATAAAACACAGTACATCTCATAAAACACAGCACATCTCATAAAACACAGTACATGTCATTAATTTAAACACAGCACATCTCATAAAACACATCACATCTCATAAAACACAGTACATGTCATTAATTTAAACACAGCACATCTCATAAAACATATCACATCTCATAAAACACAGTACATGTCATTAATTTAAACACAGCACATCTCATAAAACACAGTACATCTCATAAAACACAGCACATCTCATAAAACACAGCACATCTCACAAAACACAGTACATGTCATTAATTTAAACACAGCACATCTCATAAAACACAGTACATGTCATTATTTTAAACACAGCACATCTCATAAAACACAGCACATCTCGTAAAACACAGTACATGTCATTAATTTAAACTCAGCACATCTCATAAAACACAGCACATCTCACAATACACAGTACATCTCATAAAACACATCACATCTCATAAAACACAGCACATCTCATAAAACACAGTACACGTCATTAATTTAAAAACAGCACAACTCATAAAACACAGCACATCTCATAGTACACACTACATGTCATTAATTTAAACACAGCACATCTCATAAAACACATCACATCTCATAAAACAGTACATCTCATAAAAAACAGTACACGTCATTAATTTAAACACAGCACAACTCATAGAACACAGTACATCTCATAAAACACAGTACATGTCATTATTTTAAACACAGCACATCTCATAAAACACAGCACATCTCACAAAATACAGTACATCTCATAAAACACATCACATCTCATAACACACAGCACATCTCATAAAACACAGCACATCTCACAAAACATAGCACATCTCATAAAACACAGCACATCTCATAAAACACATCACATCTCATAAAACACAGTACATGTCATTAATTTAAACACAGCACATCTCATAAAACATATCACATCTCATAAAACACAGTACATGTCATTAATTTAAACACAGCACATCTCATAAAACACAGTACATCTCATAAAACACAGCACATCTCATAAAACACAGCACATCTCACAAAACACAGTACATGTCATTAATTTAAACACAGCACATCTCATAAAACACAGTACATGTCATTATTTTAAACACAGCACATCTCATAAAACACAGCACATCTCGTAAAACACAGTACATGTCATTAATTTAAACTCAGCACATCTCATAAAACACAGCACATCTCACAATACACAGTACATCTCATAAAACACATCACATCTCATAAAACACAGCACATCTCATAAAACACAGTACACGTCATTAATTTAAAAACAGCACAACTCATAAAACACAGCACATCTCATAGTACACACTACATGTCATTAATTTAAACACAGCACATCTCATAAAACACATCACATCTCATAAAACAGTACATCTCATAAAAAACAGTACACGTCATTAATTTAAACACAGCACAACTCATAGAACACAGTACATCTCATAAAACACAGTACATGTCATTATTTTAAACACAGCACATCTCATAAAACACAGCACATCTCACAAAATACAGTACATCTCATAAAACACATCACATCTCATAACACACAGCACATCTCATAAAACACAGCACATCTCACAAAACATAGCACATCTCATAAAACACAGCACATCTCATAAAACACAGTACATCTCACAAAACACAGTACATCTCATAAAACAGTACATCTCATAAAAACAGTACATATCATTAATTTAAACACAGCACAACTCATAGAACACAGTACATCTCATAAAACACAGTACATGTCATTAATTTAAACACAGCACATCTCGTAAAACACAGCACATCTCACAAAACACAGTACATCTCATAAAACACATCACATCTCATAAAACACAGCACATCTCACAAAACACAGTACATCTCATAAAACACATCACATCTCATAAAACACAGTACATGTCATTCATTTAAACACAGCACATCTCATAAAACACATCACATCTCATAAAACAGTACATCTCATAAAAAACAGTACACGTCATTAATTTAAACACAGCACAACTCATAAAACACAGCACATCTCACAAAACACAGTACATCTCATAAAACACATCACATCTCATAAAACACAGCACATCTCACAAAACCAAGCACATCTCATAAAACACAGCACATCTCATAAAACACAGCACATGTCATTAATTTAAACACAGCACAGCTCATAAAACACATCACATCTCATAAAACACAGCACATGTCATTAATTTAAACACAGCACATCTCATAAAACACATCACATCTCATAAAACACAGTACATGTCATTAATTTAAACACAGCACATCTCATAAAACACAGTACATCTCATAAAACACATCACATCTCATAAAACACAGCACATCTCACAAAACACAGTACATGTCATCAATTTAAACACAGCACATCTCATAAAAAACAGTACATGTCATTAATTTAAACACAGCACATCTCATAAGACCCAGCACATCTCATAAAACACAGTACATGTCATTAATTTAAACACAGCACATCTCATAAAACACAGCACATCTCACAAAACACAGTACATCTCATAAAACACATCAGATCTCATAAAACACAGCACATCTCACAAAACATAGCACATCTCATAAAACACAGCACATCTCATAAAACACAGTACATCTCACAAAACACAGTACATCTCATAAAACAGTACATCTCATAAAAAAACAGTACACGTCATTAATTTAAACACAGCACAACTCATAGAACACAGTACATCTCATAAAACACAGTACATGTCATTATTTTAAACACAGCACATCTCATAAAACACAGCACATCTCGTAAAACACAGTACATGTCATTAATTTAAACTCAGCACATCTCATAAAACACAGCACATCTCACAATACACAGTACATCTCATAAAACACATCACATCTCATAAAACACAGCACATCTCATAAAACACAGTACATGTCATTAATTTAAACACAGCACATCTCATAAAACACAGCACATCTCATAAAACACAGTACATGTCATTCATTTAAACACAGCACATCTCATAAAACACATCACATCTCATAAAACAGTACATCTCATAAAAAACAGTACACGTCATTAATTTAAACACAGCACAACTCATAGAACACAGTACATCTCATAAAACACAGTACATGTCATTATTTTAAACACAGCACATCTCATAAAACACAGCACATCTCGTAAAACACAGTATATGTCATTAATTTAAACACAGCACATCTCATAAAACACAGCACATCTCACAAAACACAGTACATCTCATAAAACACATCACATCTCATAAAACACAGCACATCTCATAAAACACAGTACATGTCATTAATTTAAACACAGCACATCTCATAAAACACAGCACATCTCACAAAACACAGTACATCTCATAAAACACATCACATCTCATAAAACACAGCACATCTCACAAAACCAAGCACATCTTATAAAACACAGCACATCTCATAAAACAAAGTACATGTCATTAATTTAAACACAGCACATCTCATAAAACACATCACATCTCATAAAATACAGTACATGTCATTAATTTAAACACAGCACATCTCATAAAACATATCACATCTCATAAAACACAGTACATGTCATTAATTTAAACACAGCACATCTCATAAAACACAGTACATCTCATAAAACACAGCACATCTCATAAAACACAGCACATCTCACAAAACACAGTACATGTCATTAATTTAAACACAGCACATCTCATAAAACACAGTACATGTCATTATTTTAAACACAGCACATCTCATAAAACACAGCACATCTCGTAAAACACAGTACATGTCATTAATTTAAACTCAGCACATCTCATAAAACACAGCACATCTCACAATACACAGTACATCTCATGAAACACATCACATCTCATAAAACACACCACATCTCATAAAACACAGTACACGTCATTAATTTAAAAACAGCACAACTCATAAAACACAGCACATCTCATAGTACACACTACATGTCATTAATTTAAACACAGCACATCTCATAAAACACATCACATCTCATAAAACAGTACATCTCATAAAAAACAGTACACGTCATTAATTTAAACACAGCACAACTCATAGAACACAGTACATCTCATAAAACACAGTACATGTCATTATTTTAAACACAGCACATCTCATAAAACACAGCACATCTCACAAAATACAGTACATCTCATAAAACACATCACATCTCATAAAACACAGCACATCTCGTAAAACACAGTATATGTCATTAATTTAAACACAGCACATCTCATAAAACACAGCACATCTCACAAAACACAGTACATCTCATAAAACACATCACATCTCATAAAACACAGCACATCTCATAAAACACAGTACATGTCATTAATTTAAACACAGCACATCTCATAAAACACAGCACATCTCACAAAACACAGTACATCTCATAAAACACATCACATCTCATAAAACACAGCACATCTCACAAAACCAAGCACATCTTATAAAACACAGCACATCTCATAAAACAAAGTACATGTCATTAATTTAAACACAGCACATCTCATAAAACACATCACATCTCATAAAATACAGTACATGTCATTAATTTAAACACAGCACATCTCATAAAACATATCACATCTCATAAAACACAGTACATGTCATTAATTTAAACACAGCACATCTCATAAAACACAGTACATCTCATAAAACACAGCACATCTCATAAAACACAGCACATCTCACAAAACACAGTACATGTCATTAATTTAAACACAGCACATCTCATAAAACACAGTACATGTCATTATTTTAAACACAGCACATCTCATAAAACACAGCACATCTCGTAAAACACAGTACATGTCATTAATTTAAACTCAGCACATCTCATAAAACACAGCACATCTCACAATACACAGTACATCTCATGAAACACATCACATCTCATAAAACACACCACATCTCATAAAACACAGTACACGTCATTAATTTAAAAACAGCACAACTCATAAAACACAGCACATCTCATAGTACACACTACATGTCATTAATTTAAACACAGCACATCTCATAAAACACATCACATCTCATAAAACAGTACATCTCATAAAAAACAGTACACGTCATTAATTTAAACACAGCACAACTCATAGAACACAGTACATCTCATAAAACACAGTACATGTCATTATTTTAAACACAGCACATCTCATAAAACACAGCACATCTCACAAAATACAGTACATCTCATAAAACACATCACATCTCATAAAACACAGCACATCTCATAAAACACAGTACATGTCATTAATTTAAACACAGCACATCTCATAAAACACAGCACATCTCACAAAACACAGTACATCTCATAAAACACATCACATCTCATAAAACACAGCACATCTCACAAACCAGGCACATCTCATAAAACACAGCACATCTCATAAAACACAGTACATGTCACAAAACACAGTACATCTCATAAAACACATCACATCTCATAAAACACAGCACATCTCATAAAACACAGTACATGTCATTAATTTAAACACAGCACATCTCATAAAACACAGCACATCTCACA
The DNA here is from genome assembly GCF_013265735.2 of Oncorhynchus mykiss. Classification (NCBI taxonomy): domain Eukaryota; kingdom Metazoa; phylum Chordata; class Actinopteri; order Salmoniformes; family Salmonidae; genus Oncorhynchus; species Oncorhynchus mykiss. The sequence goes on from NC_048569.1 coordinate 83,345,294, forward strand.
AAACACAGTACATGTCATCAATTTAAACACAGCACATCTCATAAAAAACAGTACATGTCATTATTTTAAACACAGCACATCTCATAAAACACAGCACATCTCGTAAAACACAGTACATGTCATTAATTTAAACTCAGCACATCTCATAAAACACAGCACATCTCACAATACACAGTACATCTCATAAAACACATCACATCTCATAAAACACAGCACATCTCATAAAACACAGTACATGTCATTAATTTAAACACAGCACATCTCATAAAACACAGCACATCTCATAAAACACAGTACATGTCATTCATTTAAACACAGCACATCTCATAAAACACATCACATCTCATAAAACAGTACATCTCATAAAAAACAGAACACGTCATTAATTTAAACACAGCACAACTCATAGAACACAGTACATCTCATAAAACACAGCACATGTCATTAATTTAAACACAGCACATCTCATAAAACACATCACATCTCATAAAACACAGTACATGTCATTAATTTAAACACAGCACATCTCATAAAACACAGTACATCTCATAAAACACATCACATCTCATAAAACACAGCACATCTCACAAAACACAGTACATGTCATCAATTTAAACACAGCACATCTCATAAAAAACAGTACATGTCATTAATTTAAACACAGCACATCTCATAAGACCCAGCACATCTCATAAAACACAGTACATGTCATTAATTTAAACACAGCACATCTCATAAAACACAGCACATCTCACAAAACACAGTACATCTCATAAAACACATCAGATCTCATAAAACACAGCACATCTCACAAAACATAGCACATCTCATAAAACACAGCACATCTCATAAAACACAGTACATCTCACAAAACACAGTACATCTCATAAAACAGTACATCTCATAAAAAAACAGTACACGTCATTAATTTAAACACAGCACAACTCATAGAACACAGTACATCTCATAAAACACAGCACATCTCACAAAACACAGTACATGTCATTAATTTAAACACAGCACATCTCATAAAACACAGTACATGTCATTAATTTAAACTCAGCACATCTCATAAAACACAGCACATCTCACAATACACAGTACATCTCATAAAACACATCACATCTCATAAAACACAGCACATCTCATAAAACACAGTACACGTCATTAATTTAAACACAGCACATCTCATAAAACACAGCACATCTCACAAAATACAGTACATTTCATAAAACACATCACATCTCATAACACACAGCACATCTCATAAAACACAGCACATCTCACAAAACATAGCACATCTCATAAAACACAGCACATCTCATAAAACACAGTACATCTCACAAAACACAGTACATCTCATAAAACAGTACATCTCATAAAAACAGTACATATCATTAATTTAAACACAGCACAACTCATAGAACACAGTACATCTCATAAAACACAGTACATGTCATTAATTTAAACACAGCACATCTCGTAAAACACAGCACATCTCACAAAACACAGTACATCTCATAAAACACATCACATCTCATAAAACACAGCACATCTCACAAAACACAGTACATCTCATAAAACACAGCACATCTCATAAAACACAGCACATGTCATTAATTTAAACACAGCACAGCTCATAAAACACATCACATCTCATAAAACACAGCACATGTCATTAATTTAAACACAGCACATCTCATAAAACACATCACATCTCATGAAACACAGTACATGTCATTAATTTAAACACTGCACATCTCATAAAACACAGTACATCTCATAAAACACATCACATCTCATAAAACACAGCACATCTCACAAAACACAGTACATGTCATCAATTTAAACACAGCACATCTCATAAAAAACAGTACATGTCATTAATTTAAACACAGCACATCTCATAAGACCCAGCACATCTCATAAAACACAGTACATGTCATTAATTTAAACACAGCACATCTCATAAAAAACAGCACATCTCACAAAACACAGTACATCTCATAAAACACATCAGATCTCATAAAACACAGCACATCTCACAAAACATAGCACATCTCATAAAACACAGCACATCTCATAAAACACAGTACATCTCACAAAACACAGTACATCTCATAAAACAGTACATCTCATAAAAAAACAGTACACGTCATTAATTTAAACACAGCACAACTCATAGAACACAGTACATCTCATAAAACACAGTACATGTCATTATTTTAAACACAGCACATCTCATAAAACACAGCACATCTCGTAAAACACAGTACATGTCATTAATTTAAACTCAGCACATCTCATAAAACACAGCACATCTCACAATACACAGTACATCTCATAAAACACATCACATCTCATAAAACACAGCACATCTCATAAAACACAGTACATGTCATTAATTTAAACACAGCACATCTCATAAAACACAGCACATCTCATAAAACACAGTACATGTCATTCATTTAAACACAGCACATCTCATAAAACACATCACATCTCACAAAACACAGTACATCTCATAAAACACATCACATCTCATAAAACACAGCACATCTCACAAAACCAAGCACATCTTATAAAACACAGCACATCTCATAAAACAAAGTACATGTCATTAATTTAAACACAGCACATCTCATAAAACACATCACATCTCATAAAATACAGTACATGTCATTAATTTAAACACAGCACATCTCATAAAACATATCACATCTCATAAAACACAGTACATGTCATTAATTTAAACACAGCACATCTCATAAAACACAGTACATCTCATAAAACACAGCACATCTCATAAAACACAGCACATCTCACAAAACACAGTACATGTCATTAATTTAAACACAGCACATCTCATAAAACACAGTACATGTCATTATTTTAAACACAGCACATCTCATAAAACACAGCACATCTCGTAAAACACAGTACATGTCATTAATTTAAACTCAGCACATCTCATAAAACACAGCACATCTCACAATACACAGTACATCTCATGAAACACATCACATCTCATAAAACACACCACATCTCATAAAACACAGTACACGTCATTAATTTAAAAACAGCACAACTCATAAAACACAGCACATCTCATAGTACACACTACATGTCATTAATTTAAACACAGCACATCTCATAAAACACATCACATCTCATAAAACAGTACATCTCATAAAAAACAGTACACGTCATTAATTTAAACACAGCACAACTCATAGAACACAGTACATCTCATAAAACACAGTACATGTCATTATTTTAAACACAGCACATCTCATAAAACACAGCACATCTCACAAAATACAGTACATCTCATAAAACACATCACATCTCATAAAACACAGCACATCTCATAAAACACAGTACATGTCATTAATTTAAACACAGCACATCTCATAAAACACAGCACATCTCACAAAACACAGTACATCTCATAAAACACATCACATCTCATAAAACACAGCACATCTCACAAACCAGGCACATCTCATAAAACACAGCACATCTCATAAAACACAGTACATCTCATAAAACACATCACATCTCATAAAACACAGCACATCTCATAAAACACAGTACATGTCATTAATTTAAACACAGCACATCTCATAAAACACAGCACATCTCACAAAACACAGTACATGTCATCAATTTAAACACAGCACATCTCATAAAAAACAGTACATGTCATTATTTTAAACACAGCACATCTCATAAAACACAGCACATCTCGTAAAACACAGTACATGTCATTAATTTAAACTCAGCACATCTCATAAAACACAGCACATCTCACAATACACAGTACATCTCATAAAACACATCACATCTCATAAAACACAGCACATCTCATAAAACACAGTACATGTCATTAATTTAAACACAGCACATCTCATAAAACACAGCACATCTCATAAAACACAGTACATGTCATTCATTTAAACACAGCACATCTCATAAAACACATCACATCTCATAAAACAGTACATCTCATAAAAAACAGAACACGTCATTAATTTAAACACAGCACAACTCATAGAACACAGTACATCTCATAAAACACAGCACATGTCATTAATTTAAACACAGCACATCTCATAAAACACATCACATCTCATAAAACACAGTACATGTCATTAATTTAAACACAGCACATCTCATAAAACACAGTACATCTCATAAAACACATCACATCTCATAAAACACAGCACATCTCACAAAACACAGTACATGTCATCAATTTAAACACAGCACATCTCATAAAAAACAGTACATGTCATTAATTTAAACACAGCACATCTCATAAGACCCAGCACATCTCATAAAACACAGTACATGTCATTAATTTAAACACAGCACATCTCATAAAACACAGCACATCTCACAAAACACAGTACATCTCATAAAACACATCAGATCTCATAAAACACAGCACATCTCACAAAACATAGCACATCTCATAAAACACAGCACATCTCATAAAACACAGTACATCTCACAAAACACAGTACATCTCATAAAACAGTACATCTCATAAAAAAACAGTACACGTCATTAATTTAAACACAGCACAACTCATAGAACACAGTACATCTCATAAAACACAGCACATCTCACAAAACACAGTACATGTCATTAATTTAAACACAGCACATCTCATAAAACACAGTACATGTCATTAATTTAAACTCAGCACATCTCATAAAACACAGCACATCTCACAATACACAGTACATCTCATAAAACACATCACATCTCATAAAACACAGCACATCTCATAAAACACAGAACACGTCATTAATTTAAACACAGCACAACTCATAGAACACAGTACATCTCATAAAACACAGCACATGTCATTAATTTAAACACAGTACATCTCATAAAACACAGCACATCTCACAAAACACAGTACATGTCATTAATTTAAACACAGCACATCTCATAAAACACAGTACATGTCATTAATTTAAACTCAGCACATCTCATAAAACACAGCACATCTCACAATACACAGTACATCTCATAAAACACAGCACATCTCATAAAACACAGCACATCTCACAAAATACAGTACATCTCATAAAACACATCACATCTCATAACACACAGCACATCTCATAAAACACAGCACATCTCACAAAACATAGCACATCTCATAAAACACAGCACATCTCATAAAACACAGTACATCTCACAAAACACAGTACATCTCATAAAACAGTACATCTCATAAAAACAGTACATATCATTAATTTAAACACAGCACAACTCATAGAACACAGTACATCTCATAAAACACAGTACATGTCATTAATTTAAACACAGCACATCTCGTAAAACACAGCACATCTCACAAAACACAGTACATCTCATAAAACACATCACATCTCATAAAACACAGCACATCTCACAAAACACAGTACATCTCATAAAACACATCACATCTCATAAAACACAGCACATCTCACAAAACCAAGCACATCTCATAAAACACAGCACATCTCATAAAACACAGCACATGTCATTAATTTAAACACAGCACAGCTCATAAAACACATCACATCTCATAAAACACAGCACATGTCATTAATTTAAACACAGCACATCTCATAAAACACATCACATCTCATGAAACACAGTACATGTCATTAATTTAAACACTGCACATCTCATAAAACACAGTACATCTCATAAAACACATCACATCTCATAAAACACAGCACATCTCACAAAACACAGTACATGTCATCAATTTAAACACAGCACATCTCATAAAAAACAGTACATGTCATTAATTTAAACACAGCACATCTCATAAGACCCAGCACATCTCATAAAACACAGTACATGTCATTAATTTAAACACAGCACATCTCATAAAACACAGCACATCTCACAAAACACAGTACATCTCATAAAACACATCAGATCTCATAAAACACAGCACATCTCACAAAACATAGCACATCTCATAAAACACAGCACATCTCATAAAACACAGTACATCTCACAAAACACAGTACATCTCATAAAACAGTACATCTTATAAAAAAACAGTACACGTCATTAATTTAAACACAGCACAACTCATAGAACACAGTACATCTCATAAAACACAGTACATGTCATTATTTTAAACACAGCACATCTCATAAAACACAGCACATCTCGTAAAACACAGTACATGTCATTAATTTAAACTCAGCACATCTCATAAAACACAGCACATCTCACAATACACAGTACATCTCATAAAACACATCACATCTCATAAAACACAGCACATCTCATAAAACACAGTACATGTCATTAATTTAAACACAGCACATCTCATAAAACACAGCACATCTCATAAAACACAGTACATGTCATTCATTTAAACACAGCACATCTCATAAAACACATCACATCTCATAAAACAGTACATCTCATAAAAAAACAGTACACATCATTAATTTAAACACAGCACAACTCATAGAACACAGTACATCTCATAAAACACAGTACATGTCATTATTTTAAACACAGCACATCTCATAAAACACAGCACATCTCGTAAAACACAGTATATGTCATTAATTTAAACACAGCACATCTCACAAAACACAGTACATCTCATAAAACACATCACATCTCATAAAACACAGCACATCTCATAAAACACAGTACATGTCATTAATTTAAACACAGCACATCTCATAAAACACAGCACATCTCACAAAACACAGTACATCTCATAAAACACATCACATCTCATAAAACACAGCACATCTCACAAAACCAAGCACATCTTATAAAACACAGCACATCTCATAAAACAAAGTACATGTCATTAATTTAAACACAGCACATCTCATAAAACACATCACATCTCATAAAATACAGTACATGTCATTAATTTAAACACAGCACATCTCATAAAACATATCACATCTCATAAAACACAGTACATGTCATTAATTTAAACACAGCACATCTCATAAAACACAGTACATCTCATAAAACACAGCACATCTCATAAAACACAGCACATCTCACAAAACACAGTACATGTCATTAATTTAAACACAGCACATCTCATAAAACACAGTACATGTCATTATTTTAAACACAGCACATCTCATAAAACACAGCACATCTCGTAAAACACAGTACATGTCATTAATTTAAACTCAGCACATCTCATAAAACACAGCACATCTCACAATACACAGTACATCTCATGAAACACATCACATCTCATAAAACACACCACATCTCATAAAACACAGTACACGTCATTAATTTAAAAACAGCACAACTCATAAAACACAGCACATCTCATAGTACACACTACATGTCATTAATTTAAACACAGCACATCTCATAAAACACATCACATCTCATAAAACAGTACATCTCATAAAAAACAGTACACGTCATTAATTTAAACACAGCACAACTCATAGAACACAGTACATCTCATAAAACACAGTACATCTCACAAAATACAGTACATCTCATAAAACACATCACATCTCATAAAACACAGCACATCTCATAAAACACAGTACATTTCATTAATTTAAACACAGCACATCTCATAAAACACAGCACATCTCACAAAACACAGTACATCTCATAAAACACATCACATCTCATAAAACACAGCACATCTCACAAACCAGGCACATCTCATAAAACACAGCACATCTCATAAAACACAGTACATGTCACAAAACACAGTACATCTCATAAAACACATCACATCTCATAAAACACAGCACATCTCATAAAACACAGTACATGTCATTAATTTAAACACAGCACATCTCATAAAACACAGCACATCTCACAAAACACAGTACATGTCATCAATTTAAACACAGCACATCTCATAAAACACAGTACATGTCACAAAACACAGTACATCTCATAAAACACATCACATCTCATAAAACACAGCACATCTCGTAAAACACAGTACATGTCATTAATTTAAACTCAGCACATCTCATAAAACACAGCACATCTCACAATACACAGTACATCTCATAAAACACATCACATCTCATAAAACACAGCACATCTCATAAAACACAGTACATGTCATTCATTTAAACACAGCACATCTCATAAAACAAAGCACATCTCATAAAACACAGTACATGTCATTCATTTAAACACAGCACATCTCATAAAACACATCACATCTCATAAAACAGTACATCTCATAAAAAACAGTACACGTCATTAATTTAAACACAGCACAACTCATAGAACACAGTACATCTCATAAAACACAGCACATGTCATTAATTTAAACACAGCACATCTCATAAAACACATCACATCTAATAAAACACAGTACATGTCATTAATTTAAACACAGCACATCTCATAAAACACAGTACATCTCATAAAACACATCACATCTCATAAAACACAGCACATCTCACAAAACACAGTACATGTCATCAATTTAAACACAGCACATCTCATAAAAAACAGTACATGTCATTAATTTAAACACAGCACATCTCATAGACCCAGCACATCTCATAAAACACAGTACATGTCATTATTTTAAACACAGCACATCTCATAAAACACAGCACATCTCGTAAAACACAGTATATGTCATTAATTTAAACACAGCACATCTCATAAAACACAGCACATCTCACAAAACACAGTACATCTCATAAAACACATCACATCTCATAAAACACAGCACATCTCATAAAACACAGTACATGTCATTAATTTAAACACAGCACATCTCATAAAACACAGCACATCTCACAAAACACAGTACATCTCATAAAACACATCACATCTCATAAAACACAGCACATCTCACAAAACCAAGCACATCTTATAAAACACAGCACATCTCATAAAACAAAGTACATGTCATTAATTTAAACACAGCACATCTCATAA